>NC_079499.1:32623843-32926873 GCF_030052815.1 Hevea brasiliensis | reverse complement strand
CCATAACTCACTGTAGATATGGTCAATTGACCTGAAATTTTTACAGCAACAAGTTAAGACATAGAAAAAAAACTTTTATGAAGAAACCTACCCCAAATTATGACCAAAACCTATCCAACAAGGCAGTGGCAGTCACTGTTCATGGTACTGTAGATTTGGTAAGTTCTGCAGATTTGAAATCCGGCCAGCTGTGGTTTTTGGACCATATCTGGAGCTACAAAACTCCAAATGGAGTGATTCAAAAAATTAAATTCAACTAGACAAAATAAGGAACAACTTTCATGTTTACCATTTCCTCAAATTTCCACTGCAACAGTGCCCAATGGAATAGTAAAGTTGGGTTACAAAAACTGAAAATTCTGTTTCCCTTGGTTTAAGCTTAGAAATGGTATTAATGCTTAATGCCAACAAGTTTTGAATGCAAAATGTGGTATGTTGGGAGTGCCAAAACCAATGTACCTATTTTCTATCAAAAATTCAACATTTTTGTTGACCAATGAGGTGAATAGTGACACCAAAACTTGAAATTCAAAATTTGAAGAATTCAAAAGTATCAAATGCCCTAGTATACCTAACAAGATTGGTTTGGATAGTTTGGCATGCCAATAGGGTTCGGTTAGCAGTACTGCACATGGCATTATGCCATTTTGTGATTTTATGGCTTTTAGCCATTTTGATATTGTGTTGAGACTTGGCCTCGTGCCTAATATTTATTCTGACTTGTTAGTCGCTGCACACCGGGAGATACATATGTGACCGATGGTGTGACGGCCCGAGGTACTTGATACCCAGTACCAGTTTACCCGTTTATCCAGTCCAGTCGTTCAGTATAGGTTACTTGGGCAACCAAATGAATGAAAATGGACAAAGTTAAAGAAATAAATAAATATAACAGATACAAAACAAATAAGACATATACATTAAATACATATTTATTTTCTGCTATTTTCTTTTATTTTATTATTGCACCACTAAGCATCATTGCTTAGCGCGTTGCTTTTGCCACGCGTAGGTTCTGGAGATACTGATCGTGAGCCCAGTAGACTGCAGACTGGGTGAGTCCATCCTGCAGCTCTGCACAGTGTCCGTGTCACCTCACCTCCCACAGTGCATTGGTAGGACACTAGGCTTCATTTTGGTATTTTGTAATTGATTTTTATTTTCCTTTGTGTAAATGAAACTTATGTAATGTATTTGGATTTTCATGTAAATAATGAAAATTGTGTTGATGAATGGAAAAGTGAATGTTTATTTGTGATTTGTACATGATTATTATATGAGATGAATGATTGAGAAACGAAATTGAAAAATGTTGAGATTTTGATGATATTGGAGGTTGAGAATGATTGAACATGGCTATTGGAAGTGTTTTTCACAGGTTCCGAAGAACTGTTTTCTCCATTTTTAGGCGGTACTCCGCCGGATTTTCTATAAAATTTTCGAAACCTCAAGTAAATTATAATTTCGATAAATGGCTCAAATATATATTATATTTCACAAGTTATATTTAAAACCATGATAAAAAAAATTAATTAAGGTATAATAGAGTGTGCCGGTACACCGTGTGACATTGCTTACTCGGGTATACTGTACACGGGTAAGGGGTGTCACAGACCAAAGCTGACAAAGGCAAAGGAAAGTGTTTCCATTGCCAGTAAGAAAGTGTTTCCATTGCCAACAGGAAATTGTTTCCATTGCCAGTAAGAAAGTGTTTCCACTGTCCAGAGTATAGCAATCTAAATTAATGCAATGCCATGGTGAAAACCAACTCAAGTTCAAAATATATTTGGCACTTAAGGTTATTTCATGTTGCAGAAGATAGGATTACAAAACTGGAGAAAATAGGGATTCTATCCTCATTGGGCGCTGAGCCTACTCCAACTTGTGAATCTTGCCTTCAAGGCAAAATGACTAGATCACCCTTTGTTGGACAAGGGCTAAGAGCTAAAAATATTTTGGAGCTAATACATAGTGATGTATGTGGTCCATTTAAGGAAATGGCTAGAGGGGGTTTTCATTATTTTATTACCTTTACTGATGATAAATCAAGGTTTGAGTATTTGTATTTGATGAAATACAAACATGAATCTTTTGAAAAGTTCAAAGAATTTAAATCTAAAGTAGAAAATCAAACAGGAAAGAATATTAAAGCTCTTCGATCAGATCGTGGAGGTGAATATTTGAGTACTGAATTTGATGAATACTTGAGAGAGCATGGCATTGTTTCTCAGCTGACTCCTCCAGGAACGCCACAGCTGAATGGTGTATCTGAAAGGAGAAATCGTACCCTATTGGATATGGTACGTAGTATGATGAGCTATACTGATATGCCAATCTTCTTCTGGGGATTTGCACTAGAATAAGCTTTGTATATTCTGAATAGGATTCCATCAAAATCAGTTTCTTCCACACCTTATGAGATATGGCATGGAAGAAAACCAAGTCTTAAGCATGTTAAGATTTGGGGTTGTCCAGCTTATATCAAAAAGTCAACACCGATAAATTGGAGAATGATCGTAAAAGGTCGATTTGTTGGATATCCAAAAGATGGTTTTGGATATTATTTTTATTTGCCTACTTCACAAAAGGTTGTGATAAGTAGAGATGCCACATTTCTTGAACAACAGTTTGTTCAAGAAAGAGGCAAAGAAAGGCAAATAGAGTTAGAATTGGAGAATTCTGACCAACCAACAGATCAGATGGATATAGATCCATCTAGTCAACCTATACCCGTTGATGAAACATCTACAGCTGTTTCTCGTAGAACAACCAGGGTATCTCACCCACCAGTGAGATATGGTTTTCTTCATGAAGAAGAACAAGAGTTGTCTACTCAAGAAGAAGTAGATCATGGAGATGATCCACTTACCTATGAAGAAGGTATATCAGATATAGACTCTTCAAAATGGATTGATGCTATGAAATCCGAGATTGATTCCATGTATAAGAATCAAGTTTGGGATCTTGTTGACCCACCAGAAGGAATTGTACCTATAGGGAACAAATGGGTTTTCAAGAAGAAAATTGGTTCTGATGGAAAGGTAGAGACATATAAGGCAAGGCTAGTAGCGAAAGGGTTTCGCCAAAGGCAAGGAATCGACTATGAGGAGACTTTCTCGCCTGTTGCCATGCTTAAATCAATTAGGATTTTATTGGCAATAGCTGCATACTATGATTATGAGATTTGGCAGATGGATGTCAAAACAGCTTTTCTCAATGGATACATTGAAGAAAACATTTTCATGGAACAACCTAAGGGATTTGAATCCCAAGATGGTTCCAAGGTATGCAAGCTAAAGCGATCCATTTATGGGTTGAAACAAGCTTTGAGGAGTTGAAACATCCGTTTTGATGAAGCCATTAAATCCTTTGGTTTTATCAAAAATGAGGATGAGCCATGTGTATATAATAAGGTTAGTGACAGTTCTATCACTTTCCTTGTCTTATATGTGGATGACATACTATTGATGGGTAATGACACAGGTGTATTGACGACTATAAAGATATGGTTGTCAAATACATTCTCCATGAAAGACTTAGGGGAGGCAACCTATATTCTTGGGATTCGCATCTATAGAGATAGTGCGAAAAGAATAATTGGTTTATCCCAAAGTCTATACTTGGAAAAGGTGTTAAAGAGGTTTAACATGCTTGATTCCAAGAGAGGATTGTTACCAATGAGACATGGTATCCATCTTTCTAAAGAGATGTCTCCAAAGACACCTGAAGAAAGAGATAAGATGGCCAGGATTACATATGCTTCGGCTATTGGAAGTTTAATGTATGCAATGTTGTGTACTAGGTCGGATATCGCATATGCTATTAGTTTCACTAGCAGGTATCAATCCAATCCAGGTTTGGAACACTGGATAGCTATCAAGAATATTCTTAAGTACTTGAGAAGAACTAAGGATTTATTCTTGATTTATGGAGGTGGAGACTTACAATTGGATGGTTATACTGATTCTGATTTCCAATCAGAAATCGATGATAGAAAGTCTACCTATGGATATGTGTTCATTTGTAATGGAGGTGCAGTCAGTTGGAAGAGTTCCAAATAGAGCACGACTGCATATTCCACTACAGAGGCTGAGTATATTGCTGCATCAGATGCTGCAAAGGAAGCTGTTTGGATAAAGAAGTTCGTGACAGAACTTACAGTAGTTCCTTCCATTGAGTCAACAGTTCCACTACACTGTGACAATAATGGAGCAACATACAAAGCTAAGGAACTAAGGTCTCACCAAAATCCAAACACATAGAAAGGCGCTACCACATTATCGGAGAAATAGTTGGGCAAGGCGATATAGCCATGCGGAGAAAATAACATCACCAAAAATCCAGCTGATCCATTCACTAAGCTTTTGTCACAAGTTCAGTTAGACCGACATCTTGAGAAGATGGGTCTAAGGTATTGTAATGAATGGCTCTAGTGATAGTGGGAGATTGTTAGTAGTATGCCCTAGAGCATATCATTTAGTATGTATCTTGTACATATTTTTATTAATAAAAGGCATTTCCACTTTTCCGTTTACATAATATATTTATGTGTAATAGAAAAGGTCTACTGATATTTTGTAAGAAATATTATTCTTAAGTTGTTAAGAATATGAGTTACATTATTTCTAGCACGAAGTATCACAAATAGGTTCACACTCGAGGATACTTCATAATAAGGACATGACTTATCCGTAAAGATTGTATTCATGTTTGTTCCCAAGTTATTTATATGAGATATAAATAAGATGGAATGGTGAGTCTCGTGCCATATAACAAACATGATAGGCACTTATAAATGATAAGTAGGCGAACCGGTGACACTTATGACAAGCACATGGAGTTTACTCTTGTCAATGTTTTGTCATAAATCATATCGATGCATATAATCTTTAGACTTGAGATAGCACAGATTATCTTGTATATAGGTAGTTTGAGTTTGATCGCTTTCATACTTGTACCGTGTATGGGTATATGGGCATGTGTTGGCTCCTACTAGTTATATATGGAGGTAGGTGTTGATCAAGATGGAATCTGCTCCTCTAAGTAAATAGAGATAAAATCCTATGTTCATTTAATTATTCTTGATGTTTCAAGTTCTGGCCAGACAAATAGATTTATTCGTAAAAGAGTTTCGATGAGAAAATCTTTTAATCAAGAACTGGAATTAAAAGAGAACATAATATTCATAGCAAATGGAGTTTGACATAAACCATGACTCGGCTTGAGTTGGGATTTTGTATGTAGAGATTCTAGTGCATGGTAACATATGATTATAGGTTCATTTAAGGTAAACCTTATTAATGATTGGGTGGCCATGGCATGCTATGCTAGGTGTTAACCATGGTCTATGAGGTTCATAAAATGATTTAGAGAAATCATTTATGGTAAGAAAGAGTTCTGATGATATTAAGAGTTGATATCATGTCTCATTGCCAATTAGTGATGAGCCTAGTAAGTCACACACATACACAAGTTATCACCTAATTAAATATGATTTAATTAATTAATTAAAGAGTTTAATTGATTAATTAAATAGGTTTGGTTTGCAATTAATTTGCAAAGTCCCTAGCATGACTTGAAACCAAATCTAGATTATTTGATGTATAATATAAGTTAAATTTATATTTAAAGTGTTTAAATATGAATTTAATTAATGAGAAATTAATTAATAGAGATTAATTAATTAATTTATATTTGATATAAATTAATTAGAAGAAGAAAAATAATTATTTTGGGTTGAGAACTCAAAATTAAGACACAGGGGCATTTTGGTCATTTTGCAGTGTGACACGTGGCACCATGAGATGGTGACACATGGCATAACACATAAGCTTGCCAAATGTTTTTTAATCATGTAAGATGATTAAAATCAAGATTACATATAGGTTTGACACTTGGCACAATGTGATTGGGTCACTTAAACCTAGAGCTAATCAAAAGGTGACATGTGGCAAGGGTTTAATGTGTTAACCTAGCTATTTAAGTGTTGTTATGAGAAAATAAAATATAACTAGCAGCCATACTCTTTGGTCACGCCATTTTGCAGCCCTCCCTCTATTCTTCTTCATCTCTCATCAATTCAAAGAGATTAGCCATCAATCTCTTGAATTAAGAACATTAGAAATTGTTTCTAGTGTCCTGTTTACATCTCTAATCTCTTAAAAGGCAAAACTTGAATTTCTAATTAATAGAAAAGGCTTTAGAAGCTGTTCAAGGGCTGCCATAGGTGTTCTTGGTGTGGACAAGCTAGAAGGACAACATCTGGTGTCCTGAAGACGAATCTCAAAGGCGCAGACACTGCAAAGGCATCAAGAGGTTAGTGTAATCGTCCTTGATTTAATCTAGGGTTCTAAAATTAATCTGATTAATTTTAAAATCTTAAATGGCAAATACATATCCAAAAACATATTAAAAGAGTTTTAATATGTTGTTTATCATTGAAATCAAATAGATAAAAATAAATCTTGCATGATGCATGTGACCCTAGGTGAAAATTTTTGAATTCAATGGCATAAACTTGTGTTTTTCACGCTTCCGTTCCTTCACATAAATGACCATAAGCAAGTCAAACAGCTTGCACAAGTTCGGGTCCAAAAACTGGCCAAACCAAAATTGACCTAAAGTGACCTAAAGTGACCAATTTTGATGCATTTCGACCAGCAATAGTAAAATGACCATAACTTAGTTTACATAACTCAGAATGACCTGAAATTTTGCCCCGCGTGCAATAAGACATAGATCTACAAGTTTGTAGTTTTGACCGAAACCCGAAAACCGAGGGAACTAGGTCGCCCGGCTAGGTCAAACTAGTATCCCGGAATCCAGCAAATTGCAAGAAAATACAATATACAAGGAAATGAATTTGGTAACATGTACCAACCCTAAAAGACTATTGAATGTGACAAATTAGTAACATTAAAACCTAATTTACCTAGAACGCATTTAGGGTCAACATATTAGGTTGACTAAGCAAATAATAGAATTCAGTGAATTAATTATCGAGCATTATCGTTAGAGACAGTTTAAATGAGTATTGAAACACTTCAAATTGTGTTTCTCAGTTAGCAAAGACTCAGGAAAAGGGAAGGAAACATTGAGTCAAGACCAGGAGACAGTTATCAGAGTTTTGTGCACAATAGTTATTTCTTTTGAATTTTTCAATTGAAATAAATTATGATTATTTGTATGTCATTGTTTTAAATTATGTTTGTGCACAATAGTTATTTCTTTTGAATTTTTCAATTGAAATAAATTATGATTATTTGTATGTCATTGTTTTAAATTATGTTTGTGCACAATAATTTTGACTTCTCATTTTCTACTTAAAAATTTAATTGAACATTATAGTTTTAAATTGTGTCCGTGCACAATACTTTTATATTCACTGCTTTTACTAGCAAATTTATTTGGAGAAATGAGTTATGAATAATTTTTTATTGCTTTGGTTTTGGGAATATTATTTGGAAATTATTATGTTGCCAACTTTGCAAATGGAAATTTTGAGATAAAATATGATTTATGGTTTGTATGAAATATTATGATTTTAAATTGTTTTGATTCACACTTGGCATGACACTGTTATTATATTCCTCCCTCTTTGACTTATCAGTTTGGGGTGAGTGTGATTATGTTCCTCCCTCTTTGACTTGCCAGTCTGAGGTGAGTGTGGATGAGTACTCATTATTCAGCTAGCTTCCTCCCTCATTGATTTCGATTATTGGGGTGAGTGTCTTGTCGTGGTGTACAACACGGCATGTGTGGAAAAATTGTGTCATGGCTTAAATTGTGATATTGATCGGCAACACTATATTATTCAGTTATTTGATCAAATTGTGTTATTGATGGGCAAAACTGTATTATTCAGTTATTTGATCAAATTGTGTTATTGATTGACAAAACTGTGTTACTCAGTTATTTGATCAAATTTGTATTATATGAACTTTGTAAATTTTGTGAACTATTTGATTTGTGAATTGTCAATAAAAGATTTATATATATCGCATTTCAAATTGTTATTGTGCACCACTGAGTAAATTTTACTCAGCGATAGCTTTTCATTCTTTATCACAGTGGTAGATCGATCGACAGGCAGACTAAGTGCTAGTACTACATTGATAAATCATCGGGTATATTGAGTATACCACATTTTGCATTTTGTACTATAATGTATGTTCACTGTATGTATATATTGTTCTTGGTTTTGAGCAGTTGTAAATTAAAATTGTACATTGAAGTTGTAAAGTAAATTATGAGTTATTTTGGCTTGTAAAATTTGTACTATATTTCTTTTATCTCAGTCTTTGAAAAATTATTGTGGATTTGAGTTGAAAAACATATTGTGTTGAATTATGTTGGAGTTTGAGATTGAGAAAAATATTGAAGTGCTTTTTACAGGTTTTTGAAGAACTGTTTTGTCCAAAATACAGATGGCACTCTGCCAAAATTTTTACAGAAATTATTAATAGTCCAAGTGTGTTAGTTGTTTTACTTCAGTTCAAAAAGGTTTTAACACCTGTAAATAGTGCTCATCACTATAAAAAGAAGTAAGAAAAGTTTTAAAATCTGTTGTAGTGTATTTAATGGGTTATCAGTAGACGAAGTTGGTAATTCATTAGGTATACTACGGAATCATGTTATGCCTTACAGAGGGGTAGGGTGTGACATGTTTTAGTGGTATCAGAGCTAGTTTTTAAATTCTGTTTTCACATGTTATTTGAATATTATTTCTTCATAGTACAACTGCTCAATGTCATTGTTTGATACATACAGTACATTATATTATAAATATGCACTAACGGGAGGAAATCTCCTTGTGTTATTTGTTCAGGAGATCTAAGATCCTCGCATTGACCATGGAAGAGGGTGATCGTTCAGTCGATCAATCTATAGAGGCTGAGGTGCAAGGGGATGCCCCAGCCCTACACAATGTTAGTGGTTCAAGAAGACTACCTGCAGATCTGCGATTTCTGCTTCGCTCGCCAACAGATGGCTGCAATGTTCCAACAAATGGCTGGTAATGTGCCTACTCAAGTCCCAATACAGACACCAATGGTACAACCACAGTCTTCTGCTAGACAGTATGACAAATTGATGAAATATGGGGCTACAGAGTTCAAGGGGACAGTAGATCCTCTAGAGGCAGAACAATGGTTAGAGAGGATGGATAGGGTATTCAAGAAACTGCATTGCACGGAGGAGCTCAGATTTGAATACTCAGTATCTTTGCTACAGGGGGATGCTTATGACTGGTGGAAAACCATTCCCCACAGTCTAATAGAACCTGCAGTGCTAACATGGAATGACTTTCTCAAGGAATTCAGATAAAAATATGTCCCCAATGCTTATATAGACCAGAAGCTGCAAGAGTTCCTAAGTCTGAAACAGGGGAGTAGATCAGTGGCTAAATATGAAAGGGAATTTTCCCGCCTAAGCCATTATGCAGTAAGTCTACTTTCTACCAGTAGGGAGAGATGTAAGAGGTTTGAAACCGGCTTAAAGCCTAGTATCAGATTATAAGTGGTCGAATTCAAACATAACAACTTCTCTGAACTTATTTCTCAAGCACTAGAATTAGAAAGAATTGAATATGAAGCGGCTCCTGAGAAAAAGAAATCAGAGAAGACAAAAAAAGAGGGAAAGTCAGTAGAACAAAGTTCTAGTGGTCCTACTGGAAAGAGGAAAAACTTTGGGGGATACAACCGAGGTAGTAAGAAGTCCAGTAGAGATAGATCTTCTGGACAGAAACCACCTCGATCCGATCAGCAAACTCAACAAAAACTCAGAAATGCGCAATCAGATCGACTTTGTGAAACTTGTGGTAAACCACATAGTGGGGTATGTTATAGAGCCGTAGGAGTATGTTTTAATTGTGGAGAGACTGGTCATTTTACTAGGGATTGTGTAAATCCATGTCGTTCTGGATCATTTACTACACCAAAGGGATCAACCCAAGTTTCTACCCCAAAGAGTTCACCATCAGTTAGTAGAGGCAGAGGCAGAGGTAGGGGTAGTACACCTAGAAGTCAGAGTACTGTGAATCAGCCAGAACAAGGTGATGCTTTAGCTGGAGTATACGCTATACGGCAGAGAGAAGAGGCTTAGACTTTTGAAATTATTGCTGGTACTTTCTCAATTAGTAACTAAGATATATATATGTATTGTTTGACATGGAGTTTGCATACTTTTATGTTAGTATTAGAACTATATGTTCTGTTGTTATTCCTTTAAAGGGGAATAAATTTTGATGCATTAGTGATTAGTCCTTTAAGATAAGGATTGTGATAATAAGTGAAATTAGTTTTGAAAGAGTTTATCGGCGAAAAGTATTTTCTAACACACCATAAATTATAAAGCTAATTGGCGAGCCTACTTAATGTAAGGCAAGAGGACGTAAAAGTAAAAATTCAAACAGTTGGTTCAGATATAACAAAAAAAAAAAGTTACGAATGTGAGGAAGACTATTGACTAGAATGGTCAGAGGACCAACGACTAGATAAATCATTCTAACATGACCTCAAGGGTCATTCAAGAAGGAACATGAACCGAAATATTAGACAAGACAATAGTAAGAGAAGATTGGTGTTATACAAACAAATTAAACGTTGTATTAGATTGTTAAAAGTCTTATACAAATTTAAGGAAAAGAAGATTATACGATCATATAGAAAGGAGAAAATAAACGTATGACTATTGTAAGATGGCTATTGGGTAAAATTTAGTGGTACCTAATGTAAATAGCAAAAATAGGGTTCAAATTGGGTAATTAACATTTAAAACATATAATATAGTTAAAATGGGTTAGTGGAGCACTTTGGGGATTAAATGAACATCATATGGGCAGGTGTCCTTCCCCTAAACATTTCATCTTCAACCTTCCTCCTCCCATGCCGAAATGAAACCCATCAAAACCTCCATAGTCGAAACTTGAGAGAGCTCCTAATATCCATCATTCTCACCTCCAAACACCAAAGTCACTTCACCAATCTTGATCCCCACCTCACAAGGAAGAAGTAGATACTAAATTTAAGGAGTTTGGTGAAGATTTAACAAGCCTCATCAATAGGTAAGTTTGTGTTTTTTTATTATTGTTTTGTTAAAGTTTGTAAGGATGTTATGGGTATTTGATTTATGGAGAGATTTTTGAGGTTTGATGTTGAATGGGGATGTGTACTTTTGGCAGCCATGGAAACTCCTTGAAGACAGTATACTTTTTCTTGTAAATGGTAGATTAAAGGATTGATTAAATGTTTATGCATGTAGGAAATTATTTGGGTGATGTATACTTAGTATATGTGAATGTGTATTGAAATTTGAGTGCTTGAAAATTTAGGGAATGTAATGCATGAATCGGCAGCCTGGTTTGGTGAACCATAAGGATATTATTTCACATTTGGATTATGGAATATTAATGTTGAATTGTGTTAATTGTTATGGCAGTTTGGGTATATGTGTGATGGTGTGAAGTTGGACATGTAAATGAGCATGAATAGGTGATTAAATTGTTGTAAATGAGTTTGACAAATTCTGCACTTTATGGTGTCTGTTGAATGTGATTGTAAGCTGCCAAAATGATCAAAAATATGTGGTAAAATATGTTTAGGTTAGGGTACAAACCAGAATTGGCATGAAGGTGAAGTTTGGTAAGTGTTAAAGGTGATCTTGATGAGTATAAACAAAATGTAATAGGGCAGTTTGTGTTTTGGGTTTAAAACCTTAAGAGTGTGGCTCCAATTGGTATGAGACCAATTGGAGGTGAAACTAGGCACAAAATGTGCCAACTTTCATGAAGGAAGCTTACCAAAATTCTGCTTGCAAGGTAGCTTGAAAAATGACCAAATCCGGATTAAGTGCAAATGAGGCCTGAAAATTGACCATTTGGGCAGCAGTTAGTGTTTTGGCCATAACTCACTCAAAACAGGTCCAATTGACCTGAAAGTTTGACCATGAATAGTTAAGACCTATATCTACAAGTCTTATGAGGACACCAAAGCCCAGAAATGACCATAAGCAAGTCAAACAGCTTGCACAAGTTCGGGTCCAAAAACTAGCCGAACCAAAATTGACCTAAAGTGACCAATTTTGATGCATTTCGACCAGCAATAGTAAAATGACCATAACTTAGTCTACATAACTCAGAATGACCTGAAATTTTGCCCCGTGTGCAATAAGACATAGATCTACAAGTTTGTAGTTTTGACCGAAACCCGAAAACAGAGGGAACTAGGTCGCCCAGCTAGGTCAAACTAGTATCCCAGAATCCAGCAAATTGCAAGAAAATACAATATACAAGGAAATGAATTTGGTAACATGTACCAACCCTAAAAGACTATTGAATGTGACAAATTAGTAACATTAAAACCTAATTTACCTAGAACGCATTTAGGGTCAACATATTAGGTTGACTAAGCAAATAATAGAATTCAGTGAATTAATTATCGAGCATTATCGTTAGAGACAGTTTAAATGAGTACTGAAACACTTCAAATTGTGTTTCTCAGTTAGCAAAGACTCAGGAAAAGGGAAGGAAACACTGAGTCAAGGCCAGGAGACAGTTATCAGAGTTTTGTGCACAATAGTTATTTCTTTTGAATTTTTCAATTAAAATAAATTATGATTATTTGTATGTCATTGTTTTAAATTATGTTTGTGCACAATAGTTATTTCTTTTGAATTTTTCAATTGAAATAAATTATGATTATTTGTATGTCATTGTTTTAAATTATGTTTGTGCACAATAATTTTGACTTCTCATTTTCTACTTAAAAATTTAATTGAACATTATAGTTTTAAATTGTGTCTGTGCACAATACTTTTATATTCACTGCTTTTACTAGCAAATTTATTTGGAGAAATGAGTTATGAATAATTTTTTATTGCTTTGGTTTTGGGAATATTATTTGGAAATTATTGTGTTGCCAACTTTGCAAATGGAAATTTTGAGATAAAATGTGATTTATGGTTTGTATGAAATATTATGATTTTAAATTGTTTTGATTCACACTTGGCATGACACTGTTATTATATTCCTCCCTCTTTGACTTATCAGTCTGGGGTGAGTGTGATTATGTTCCTCCCTCTTTGACTTGCCAGTCTGAGGTGAGTGTGGATGAGTACTCATTATTCAGCTAGCTTCCTCCCTCATTGATTTCGATTATTGGGGTGAGTGTGTCTTGTCGTGGTGTACAACACGGTATGTGTGGAAAAATTGTGTCATGGCTTAAATTGTGATATTGATCAGCAACACTATATTATTCAGTTATTTGATCAAATTGTGTTATTGATGGGCAAAACTGTATTATTCAGTTATTTGATCAAATTGTGTTATTGATTGGCAAAACTGTGTTACTCAGTTATTTGATCAAATTTGTATTATATGAACTTTGTAAATTTTGTGAACTATTTGATTTGTGAATTATCAATAAAATATTTATATATATCGCATTTCAAATTGTTATTATGCACCACTGAGTAAATTTTACTCAGCGATAGCTTTTCATTCTTTATCGCAGTAGATTGATCGACAGAGCGTGAGACTAAATTTGCTAGTACTACATTGAGAGATCATCAGGTATATTGAGTATACCACATTTTGCATTTTGTACTGTAATGTATGTTCACTGTATGTATATATTGTTCTTGGTTTTGAGCAGTTGTAAATTAAAATTGTATATTGAAGTTGTAAAGTAAATTATGAGTTATTTTGGCTTGTAAATTTTGAACTATATTTCTTTTATCTCAGTCTTTGAAAAATTATTGTGGATTTGAGTTGAAAAACATATTGTGTTGAATTATGTTGGAGTTTGAGATTGAGAAAAATATTGAAGTGCTTTTTACAGGTTTTTGAAGAACTGTTTTGTCCAAAATACAGATGGCACTCTGCTAAAATTTTTACAGAAATTATTAATAGTCCAAGTGTGTTAGTTGTTTTACTTCAGTTCAAAAAGGTTTTTAACACCTGTAAATAGTGCTCACCACTATAAAAAGAAGTAAGAAAAGTTTTAAAATCCCTTGTAGTGTATTTAATGGATTATCAGTAGACGAAGTTGGTAATTCATTAGGTATACTACGGGATCATGTTATGCCTTACAGAGGGGTAGGGTGTGACATTTGAAATATTGAATTGTGACATCATTATGATGAAATGTTAGTTATGCTTTTGATTTAAATTGTTGAAAGTTATTTGTGTATATTTGAAATGGCATTGTTTAGTAAATTGTTAAGATACGTTTTGAAACTACAGTGTCATGACCATATATTTGAACACCTCACTAGCATGACTAGTGGGGATAATCAGTTTCAAATTTTGATTCCTTCTCTGGCTGAAGTGTTGAGGTGTGTGCCAGTAGAAAAAAAAAATTGAATAGATATCCATATATTTGAGCTAGCTAGCCTTGTGATGTGACTTCTCCTTAGCCTCTGGCTATTGAGATTATATTTGTTTCGAATGGCATGATATAACTGTGGGTTTTGTGAAATTGGTTTTGACACTTCGAAATGAAATTGTTTGGATTAAAATCTCATAATTCATGTTTTGTGTTCAACGCTCATGTTCAGTCCAATTTTTGAATAAATATGATTTAAATTCTGCATAAAGATTATTTTAGTATGTTGTGCACCACTGAGTCCTAGTACTCAGCGATGGCTATTGTTGCTGTCGCAGATTTAGAGACTAGAGGAGCAGCAAACTGAGCTGCTGAGGATTGAGGAGCTACCTGCTTGAAGTTATCGGGTATATTTTATACCCTGACTGTAAAAATTTATTTTGATGTATGTAATGTATGAAAAGGTATGGACTTGTAAAACTGGTCTTGAGCAGTTTGTATAAAGTTTATAATAAATTTTAGTTTGAATTTCTCTTAGTGTAAATTTTTGTAATGATGTATACAAATTGTTTTATCTTTAATCAAATATGAATGGAAGTATTTTGTTTTAATTTGAATGAAATTGATTAATAGTATTTTGATGATTGTTGAATTTTGGAAATTAAGAAATGATGTTGAAATTGGTTGGAATGGTTGTGGAATTGATGAAGTTGTTGAGATAAATTATTGGAAGTGCTCTTTACAGGTATTTGAAGAATTGTTTTCTCAAAATACAGACGATACTCTGCTGGAATTTTTATAAAATTTACGGAAAAATAAAATGGGACAAAAATTTTAACTAGTTTTCAAACTCTAATTAAATATTTTAATACCTAGTAGAAAATGCTCACCACTTATAAAAGTAAGAAAATTGTTTTAAAATCACTTGTAAGGTACTTAATGAGTTATCGGTAAGTGAAATTCGGTAGTTCATTAGGTATTCTACGGGATCATGTTATGCCTTACAGAGAGGTAAGGTGTGACAGAAAACATAGGTCCCAAACACAATTTCACATGCCATTCATCCTTCACATGCCATTGGCATTAATCACAATTCATATTTTAAACAATTATGCTTATATTTCATAAATTTCAGATTTAGTACCTCAATTTCCTTAATAAATTTGGCTAAGGTATAGCAGGAATTAGGCCATACCTTCTTCATGAGAATTGTAGATTTATGTCTTATGTTTATTTTGGCTTTAGAATCATTCAATTTGTATTTGTGTAGCTTGAGTTATGGCTATTTTCCCAAAACTGTTCCGATGACCAATTCCCAGTTTTTAGGTCACTTATAGAATCCAGGCAGATTTCTATACTCACTTTGTCAAGCAAATTTGAATAGGTTACAATCATAATTTAGCATCATAGTCTTCATATGAATTGTTCCTCTACGTCTCATGATTACATATGTTTAAGAATTACTCAATTTGGAGTTTTGTAGAGTGAGTTATGCTAAATTTCGTGCATACTATTCATTTAGTCATTTTTCAATGTTTCAGTTTTGCATTGCTGGATTCCAGCCCTAATTCAGGTATCTTCCAGTCAGTTTCAAGTTAAACATTCTTCATGAAAATTTTAGTATATTGTCTTATCTTTAATTTGCGTTTGGTTTCATATCAATTGGAATTATGTAGCTCAAGTTATGAGCATTTAACCCCATTAGACTCAAGCTATCCAGATTCATATTTAATTGCACAATACCAACTCATTTAATTTCTTCACCATATCATTTAATGTTTCTCAATAAATACACATCAAATAATTATAATACAAACATAATAGCATTAAATAGGCTTCATACAATGAAAACCCTATTTGTATAAAACCCTAACTTGATTAGTAATAACTTTAAAAATTCATGAAATTTCTTAGCACTAACCTTGATTATAAGTCCTGATCGACTTCAATCAACCTTCAATCCACCAAAAACTGGACTCTCCTTCTTATTCTCCCCCAAACCAAAATCCCTTCCTCCAATAACATCTATAATTTCAATCAATATTTATAGTAATCTCCATAATCAAACTTGAATTCCATTAATTCACAACTAACTAAACTTAAATCATAACTTACCTCAATTGGTCAACAATTCTTCTTCACCAATCTTCCAAATTCCTTAGAATCCTTACTTGCTTTCTTCAAATCAAGACTTGATACAAGATTTTCTCTTAATTTCTCTTAATTAGGGAAAAATTTATGTTTTTTAGGGCTTGGAAGACGAAGCTCTAATGGAGGAATAGAGAGAGAGTGGGATGACAAAGGGAGATGGGAAGAAGAAGAAGATGAAATGAAGGTGGTGACGAGGTGTTCTAATAAGTTGGCATTTAAATTAATATTCTTGTCTTATTTATATAAATATCTAAATAAATTTAGTTATAATTCTAATTATAATTATTAAATTTTATAATATTCTAATTATTAATTTCTAATTCTAATTATAAAGTCTAATTTTTTATACCCTTTCGGTTAATTAAGTCCCATTCCGATACATCAATCTCAATTAATTTAATTGACATTTTGGTCAAAAGTCAACTCTTTAAGTGAATTAATCAAAATACCCTTCATCATGTTATAGTCCATCTTTTTCAATAACACCGATTAAGTCCATAACCCGATGGTCACTTCGGTTTTTATTCTTCTTATCTTAATTAATTTCTATCTAATTTTAGTCCTTGAGCTGGCTTTGAATAATACTATTCATAGATCGAAAATAGTACTATTCAGAGCTTGGAATTCTCGGGATGTTATAATCATTCTATATAAAGATAACAAATGTGGCAGCCGTTAGATATAGTATGAACTATATGTAGATATTTGATTATCAATATGGAATACATCACCTTAGGTAATTAGGGAAAATATTTCAATTGTTTTTTACTAGTGTGGATTGTTAAATCCTTGTGCAGGGTAAAATAAGATTAAGATCTTATTTAATTAATCAATCACACTAGAAAGACATAAATGATTTATACATAGCAGACACTTTCTATGCATCAATATATAAATCGAAATATTATAATGAAGGGATATTAATTGTACTGACAGATTAATCACAGAAAGGTTAATCGAACTACTTTGACAAGTTCTAATATTTGAGTAGTCATTACACATTGTTAGATGTCGATAATGATCTACAAATATAATTAATCAATTATGAATTAATAATAAAATTAAAGCGTTAATTCTATTTAATTATAGTTATTGCCAGCATATTAAGAACCTAATGAGTGACACACATAAAGGCTATAAGTGAGGAATTAAATTAGGTTATCAAGTTGGACTTGATAGAAATAAAATAAAATAATTCTGAAAGCTTATGGACTAAAGCATAAATTTTATGTAGACTGCTTAATGTCCTAATAATTAAGTATGGACTTAATTTAAAGTTTCAAGAATTATAGGAATTAATTATGTAAATTTAATTCCTATAGGGGTTAATTTATAATTAATAAATTTAAAGGGTTAAATTTGCAATTATAAAAAGTTGCCTTCTATAAAAGGAAGCTTGTCTTCCATTCTTGCTAGAGAGAGCTTCCTTCTACTAGAGCTAACACTCAAAATTACAAATTCTCTAAAAGGAGTTTTGGAGAATTTCCTCACAACCGGCTTATGTGGATACCATTAGAGGCCGAATGGACGGCTCGTGGTTTGCTACAACTAGGCCCGGTGGTTAGCAAATTCTCAAAATAATTTGAGGTAATTTGCTAGATGATAAAATTTTAAATTCCACCATTCCTTAATTAATTAAAGTTGAATTTTGGGGTTTAATTTTCTGCTCAATTTATTGTGCATTAATGCTTGCTAACACTAATTTGGTTACAGATATTGTTGAAGGATTTTGGCGTGCATTTCTCACAGGCTACTCGTCACTATGATAGCCAAGCTGATTTGTATATTTCTAGTAATCCAGTGTTTCATGAGCCTACAAAATACATTAAGCTGGATTGTCATTTGGTTCGAGATCACATTCAAAGCGGCTTTTCTAAAAACAAGTTGTGTTGATACTGGCCGACAGTTAGCTGATTTGCTTACTAAAGCCCTCTTGCGTCATCATCATTCAGAGTTGATTTCATAGCTGGGATTGTTTAATCACCATCTTCTAGTTCTTCAAAGGGGAGCGGGTGTGTGGAGAAATATGTAGCTGATTATAGCTGGCTGATAACTTGTTCTTTCTATATTAGTCAGTTAGTTTATTAGTTTCTTAGTTCACGTAAGCTAGTTAGTTACAACTATACACATAGCTACTCTGTTACTCTTTGTAGATCAGAATTTTCTAGAAATCAAATACTCTTTTTTTTCGCATATGATTTGTCAAATTCTATCTAGTTTTACTCTTAACGTTCTTGCACCACTCAACTTAAATTAGACCTGAAATTTGAGTTTTTGTTGGATGTCCCATATGATAATGAATGAAAAAGAAGCTAGAAAGGAAAAAGAGTAGTCAAATCGAAATTGTGTCATTTTCAATTCATAGAAAAAGTGCAACTATTCATAGAAATTTAATAATGTGAATCCACATTCTGCTACCCAATTTTAATAAGTTTCCTCCTCTCTTTTATTGAAAAACAAAAAATAAAAATCAATGACCTTTAACTCAATACTATCAAGACTTTGAAGGCTCAGTCCCATCTGAATCTATCGTACCTAAATGAAACTAATAATGTGTGCATACCCCAGGCCCTCCAAATTTCTTGACAGTGTCGAGGAGGGTAGCACTGAGGTGAAATACATAAGAACTTCTCTTTTTCCTGATGATTGCATATGCTTTCTTGACAAACTCAATAGGAAAAATCTCATTATCTCCTATTAATTTAGGTATTGATACATGCAAAAAGGCAAAGTAATTGCCCCAAGGTGATTCTGCATTGGATTTTACCATTTCCCCAATTAATTTGTAACTGCGAAACATTCTAGTGTTAACAACGCTAATGCAGTTGAATTGGCATTTCTTGATTCCTGGTTCACTGTTTCCATCTATAGTCTTGTTCCCAAGAAAATTGTTCTTGTAATAACATCATTTATCGTTTGTAATAATCGAAGAATTAAACATATTAATTACTAAAGGTCAAATCGAGCTAACTTTCTGACTGATTCTTCAATAATAAATTCAATAGATTTGCGGGGTATAGTGAAAGAAAATTACATATCAAGAAAAATTAATGAAAAACTATATAAAAAAAATTTCTATGTTTCCACTTTGACATACGAGAAACTATAAATTTTTGTCCATTAATTATCCTGTATTATAGCCTATTAACAAATATGTTTCAAACTATCATTTATTGTTAAGTGATTTGTTAATAAAGTATAACATAAATATTAAATTGATAAAATTTAAAACATAATCCCTTATGTGTCAAAGTGAAAAACCAGATATTTTTTTGTACTTTCGTTTGAGAAAAAAATTTACCACTCTAAGTTTGGCATTAATATGGTTAGTGAGATCAAGAGAGAAAGACATAGTTGAGATAGAAATTGGTCGAAACTCTACAACAGGATTCCCGGATCTTATCGGTGTCAGGTCATCTTTAAGCATACACTTTACAAGGCTCCTCAAAAAGTCTGACATTGTATTAAATGCTGAAGAGAAAACTGTAGGTACATTATTAAATATGCCATTAATCACCAGAGTTGATATTGGAGCTCAAGACGGAACGAAGTGTCAAAAGGGAAGAGAAGGATTATCAGCTTTGTGAAGACAACAAAGGAGAGCTCCCATTAGAGAGTAGCAGTCTCCAAGTGCATGGTGAATCTTGAATATTAAAATCCCAGAAGCATTGCTTGTTTGCTATTTGATTATGTGAATTTGAAGTTGCTCAATTAATTCCTTCGATAAGTAATCATCAAGGCACTTGTAGAATTGGAGTGACATTCCACCTTTCTCCATCTTTCTTCCACACTGTAACACTATAAGAAAATTGTCATTTAGCTATAGAATTTAGCTAGGAAAATTAAATCCCTAGCTAACATGACACTTTAGCTATAGATTTAGCTAAAAAATTTCTATTTTGTAGCTATTTTTTTTAATTGAAAAATTAGTCACATATTAATTAGAAATTAGCTAGGAAAAGTCCCTAATTAAAATTTAGCTAGAAAACGTCCGTACCTAAATCCATAGTTAACTCTTTGGCGGGAATGAAATTTCGCACCAAATTTTTTTGTGGGAATTTTTTAAATTAATTAGGGATTTAATCCTTAGCTAATCCATAGCAAATATATAGCTAGGGATTAATCCATAGCTACTTGTGTAAAATTTTTGAAAATACAATAAAATGGATATATTAGAAATTGGAGAGTAAATTTATAAAAATTTTGGGAGAAAGTTTAATGAAAAATTAAGAATAAATCTTGAACGAATTAAATTAAATAAATTATTTGTATTTATAAATGTGATCTTTTTTCTTTTGGTGAATTATGATATTACTCTAAGGCGAAAATGTTTTGTAAATTAACAAAATTTAATAGTAATTTTATATAAAATATACATGGTTACCTTTATTTGGCTTTTAAGAATATAAAAGGATACTCATATATTACAATTAGTAATTTTATTTATAAATATTTTGATTTGAAAAGAAAAAAAAAAGATATTGAAAAGGAGTATTGTATAATTTTCTTAAAAAAATATATAATGTTTAAATCAAGTGATTTGACTAAAATTAACAAATAATTTAGAATAATTCTATTTATAGTAACTAATTTATTGATTTGTTAAAATATAATTACTCAATAAGTAAATTTTGAAAATATATAAATTAAGCGGTAAATTTTACTGAATTGAATTTTATAAAAGAGATAAAAATCATAAGATAGAGAGGCTGCAAGAGTATTGTATGATCATGGATCATATTTGTAAGACAGTGTCGAATAGGGGTGGCCAAGAGAGCCGGAAGAATTGACGATGAGAGAGACAAAAAAAAAAAAGTGTGAGAGAGGCAAAGAACAAATAGAAATAAACAAATGGAGGGGTGAAAAACAATAGAAGTTGATAAAGTCCAAAATAAGATACATAAAATTGTGATTTGCTCTTATATTAATTCAATATAATTTAATAAATAAATTAATATATTTTATTATATAATTTAATTAATAATATAAAATTAATAAAACATAATAATAAATTATAATTATGAATAATAATTAAATTAAATTAAATTAAATTAATTTGTAATTATATAATTATTCAGTTTCAAGTTGAACACATCACTGAAATTAATAAAATTATGATTATTAATTATAATTAAATTAAATTAAATTAAAGTTGTGATTATAAAATCAATAATATAAAATTAATAAAAATTAATAAAATTAACTAATACTATCTTTCTCAACTTTAAGTTTCAGCAGACTATTCTTTTTTCCTTAGCCGCACAGCCACGGTCGGCAGTTCCTTCCCTCACCTTGTTCTCTTCACCTCGTCCCTCTTTAGCAACCCTCACTGAGTCAGTTTCCCATCTCACCTCTATATAGAATCCTCACCCCTCAATCTTGCCGCAATAGAGGTGAAAGGAAAGCATCGCTAGCCCCTTTACATCGCCGATGCATCACTGAAGCAGCTCTTCAGCTCTTCGCACTGGTGAGTACTGGGGTTTTCAATTTTTAGTTAACATATCTTTGGGTTTTCATCTTGCATGTGATAGATCTTTAGGGTTTTATTTATTTAGTTTTTTTTTCATGTAAAGCTCTGTTCTATGTGAATATACCTACTGAATTCAAATACAATTGACTGATTCAAATTTTACAGATTTTACAAATTTAGAATTTGATTTGTGGGGTTTAAATAATTGTGTTTTGCATGTGGACTAGTATCAGATTTTTTTTTTTATTTAATTTTTGAATTATGGGTTGAGTTATAGGTTTAGTCCATCACATCCCCTACTGTTTGCCTTACCATTTTAAAGTAATCATCGTATCGCCTATTGTTTGCCTTACCATTTTAATCTAACTTACCATTGTTGAATTTTTGTTTTTTTTTTTTAACAAACAATGGAGGATTTTAGGGACCTGGGTTTTGAATTTATGCAAAGATCAATTTGATTACAAGTGATTAAAAGTGATTATAAGATAATTTATTATCTACATTTTGGGTTCCAACAATTTTTTTAGTGAAAACATAAGTACAAAGAGTGTTAGACATTATGAATTCTCTAGTTTGCAAAACGAGGGCTAATAAGATATTTTAGTAATGGTGGACCGCACACACCTAATAATCAACTGTTATATGATTAATTGAGGGTTGTGAATTTAAGTTGACTTGTGACAAAATAAATTATGATGCTTAAGAAAAGAAAAAAGAAAAATAACTATGATTTGAAAAGGATCAAGCCCAGTGGGAAGTTGCGGTTCTCTCAACTAGTAGCCCTAGACCTTGAAAAAAATTCATAAAATAATTTCTGAGACTTCAGAGAAGAGTCATTGAGGTTTCTATGGCATTAGAATGCCAAGAAAAGGTTTAAAAAAAATTTTCAATCGGTACAGACAATTTTAGTCTATTAAGCCAAACGGAGGGCATTTTGGTCATTTCGTCTTCAGAGATGATTTTTGGCCGACTTGTCCAGTTAAATAAATAATTATTATGACATAAAAAGTGAATAAATATTGCTAAAAATTAAATTGGAAATGAGTAAAGAAAAGAAGAAAAGAAAATGAAATAAAATGCTAATTATGACATCATATGATATCATTTAAATTTCCTCCACCAATCATAATTTATTAAACTCATTAAAAGGGATAAGGAAGACCAAAACTTGACAAAATAATTCTGCTTCTTCCTCACCAAACCAAGCGTCACTCACTCTCCCTAACCCATTTCTCCATGGAAGCTTAAGGCAAGCTTGAGACAACCCACCAAGTCACCTCCAAACCCTAACTTCTCTTCATGAAAAATTGTCTCTACCACTAGAGCAAGCATTGGACAGCAATTTGAAGAGGAAAAAGAAAAGTTTTGGCAAGCTTGGGAGTAGCTCCAACAAGATTAGTGCCTATACTCACTTCCTTATCTTTTTAATCCTTGTTAGGAAGACAAATTAGATGAGAGTTTGTTAAAAAATTGAACAAAACAATTATATGAAGTGTGTATGAAAATTTGCAGCCATGGAAGAAGGATGAGATTTGTGATTTGTATGACTTGAATTGTTTAGAAGTGGTTTGTAATGAGATAACTTGAGTTAGATGTGGAATTATATGTGTTGGATGGCATGGATAGCATGAAATGAACACTTGGAAATTAGGGTTTGTGAAAAAAATTGGAGTTTTGCTTTTGCAATGGTATGTTAACATTGTAATGGTCAATTAGTGACCATTTAAATGTGTGTGTAGAAGAATTAAAGTGAGTAAGGATGTTGGAGTTGAGTTTAGGCATGCTGCCCTTGGTGACCTGCAGGACTGGTTGTGAGTCCAGCAGGTTTGGGCAGTCATAAATGGAGTTTTATAGGTTCAATTGGTACAAGACCAATTGAACATGAAACTAGACACATAATGGCACAACTTTGGTGAAGAAACCTTACCCAGAAAACTAAACCAAGTTGACATAAAAATTACCCTAATCTGGGTGACCAACAGGCTATCCCTAGAAATTGACCAAATGAATAGTGTTTGTTCAAATGGTAATAACTCAGTGTAGGCAAGTTCAATTGATCTGAAATTTTACTAGCAAAAAGCTGAGACATAGAACTACAACTTTCATGAAGAACACAAATCTAAATTCTGACCATTACCTAGTCAAATTGCCAACCAAACTTAGGTTACTAAATCTGGCAGAACTAAATTGCCCAAAAAATCTGGGTACAGGTCAATCCGGCCAGTTATGGTAAAATGACCATAACTTGAGCTACAAAACTCCAAATGGAGTGATTAAAAAAAAAATGTAACTAGACACAATAAGGAACGACTTTCATGAAGACAATTTTGTCAAATTCCTACTGTACAAATGACCAATGGAACAGTAAACCTAGGGTATGAAATATGAAAATTTTGAATAGTATAAGATAAGCTTTGAAATGGTATTGGCAACCAATATCAACAACTTTAGAATGCAAAATGTGGCATCTTGGTGAACTTAGGTTCAATAAATTTAGTATGTATTAAAAGGTCAACAATTTGAGTGAATAGTAATACAAAGTTATAAAGTGTAAGAACTATATCGTAAAAGGGAAATTAAGGTCAT
The DNA here is from genome assembly GCF_030052815.1 of Hevea brasiliensis. Lineage (NCBI taxonomy): Eukaryota > Viridiplantae > Streptophyta > Magnoliopsida > Malpighiales > Euphorbiaceae > Hevea > Hevea brasiliensis. The sequence goes on along the minus strand of NC_079499.1, from coordinate 32,902,345 downwards.
AAATTTGAAATCCATGAAATGTTCATGGATTGCTTGAAACATGAAAAGTAAGCCACCTAATTGATGTGAATAGGTAGTTAGGGCTTATATGCCCATCACAAATAGAATTCATAAAATGAATAAATGAGAAAGGAAAAATATTTTGAATACAATGGTGCATGTGAACCATTGTTTTGAATTATGATCAATATGAATAACATAATGAATGAATAAATGAACCATATTAATGTATGAATGAGACATTAGTTCTCATTATTATAGAAAGGAAAAGTACTTTGAGTACAATGGTATAAAAGGATAATTGATGTGAATTGTGATCATGTAAATGATCAAATGAATGTATACATTATAATTGAAAATTATTATGAAATAATGAAGTCATAAAACACAATATATTAATATTTAATGATATTATGTGCCCTTGTATTGCCTAGACATGTGTGTCAGATTGGATAGTTTGGCATGCCAATAGGGTATTATTTTAGCAGTACTGCGAAAGGCTTTATGCTTGGATTCATGGCTTTATGCCCGCATTCATGGCTTTATGCTCGCATTCACGGTTTCATGCCCGCACTCATGACTTAATGCCTGATTATTTGTTATCATGGCTTTTTGGCCATACTGACTACGTAAGTGGTTGACATTCTGCGTCCCATGGTATGACAGCCCGAGGCACCGCGGTGTCCAGTGTCAATGACCCATTGTCTAGTTTAGTCAGCCTGTCGTAAGTTACTTGGGCAGTCTAATTTATTAAAATAAGTTATGAATATTAGCAATTAAAAATGCTAGAAAGTAAATAAATGAGAAAAAGTTTTGAAATAAATTAGATTAGCTCCAAAAATTTGTTCCTTAGAATGGTTTTTTAATATTTTATTTCATTATAATTATATATCAAATGTAATGGTAACTAATATTTTGATTTTCTGTATTTTATTATCATAATTTTCATCAAAATTATTTTAAAATTTTAATTAAATATTACAATTTATGCATAAATTCTCTCAACTATATTTTTATATAGAAATAGAATTTCAAAGATAAATTGTAAATATGATTGTATTAAAAATTTAGCTACAAATAAATATGATTAAAAATAATTAAAGTTATAGTATTAAAATTATGAAATCTCTTTTTTGAAAAATAGTGTGCATTTTTAATATTTATTATATTAATAGAAAATTATGATATTTTAAAATTTTTATTTTTATTGGGCCACCTCTGGACAGCTGAATTGGCTTCCAGATTTTAGAATAAACTACCTCATGAATCCCATGCACTAATCTCTCAATACATAAGACAGAGATAAGGTGATAAGGGATCACCCTACCTGATCCCCCTAGTAGGATTAAAGAAATCTAGCCTTTGCCCATACCAAAGAACACACATAGAAGGGGCAGTTACACATCTCATAATAACCTCAATCAAAATAGCTGGAAAACTAATGCAGGATGGCGTCTTCTGAATGAAATCCTATCCAAGGCGATCATAAGCCTTTTCTAAAGCCACTTTGATCCCCATCCACTTCTTTCCCTTATGTTTATTTCTCATAGAATGCACAATCTCTTAAGCTATAACTACACTGTTTGTGATTTGGTGACCTGGCATAAAGCTGACTTGGGAAGATCCCACAAGCTTAACCATTACTGGCTTTAATCTATTCGCAATCACTTTTGTTAGGATTTTATAAATTGTACTACACAAACTAATAAGTCTGAATTGAGACATGGAGGAAGGCTTGTCAACTTCAGGAATCAAAATGATGATAGTTCTATTTAAATTATTGAACTCCAGCTCACCCTTAAATAACTTTTTCACAGAAACATAAACATCATGCCCCCACAATATTCTAATTCTTTTGAAAAATAAAAGAAAACATTAAAGCCATCGATTCCTAGGGCCTTCATAGAGTCCATTTGGAGCAAAACAATTTTTATTTCCTCATCTTTAATATCCTTCTCCAGTTTTCTCACCTTATCATCAGTTAAGGAAGGGAAAATATTAGGAAATCTGCAATCTTTTGAAGCACTTCTATCTTTGGAATAGAGAGATTTGAAAAAGTTGACCACTTGCTCGTTAAGAATGGTTTGATCATTGCACCATGATCCATTATCAGCTTTAAGCATACTAATATTATTCTGCTTTTGCTTATTCAAAGTCAACATGTGAAAATACTTGTTGTTTCTATTACCATAGGCAATCCATTCGGAGCGGGAGTGTTGGAACCAAAAGGTTTCTTCCTGTTTTAAAATCTCCTCATATTCCTTAAGTAAATCTGCCTTAAGAGTGTAGAGATAAACATTCTTAACAGTTTCCATTTTCCTTTGTATCCATCAATCCTTGTGACAACCCGTCTTTTCCTCTTTTCAATATTACCAAAAACATCTCTATGCTACTTCGTAAGAGAGGTTTTAAGAGAAGCAAAAGACTACTGAATGTCATCACCTGAACACCAGGTAGATTACATAAAAGAGGAAAAATTCTCATGTAGCTGCCACATAGTTAGAAAATAAAACTCCTTCACCTTTCCCCGACTTTACTAGGCCATCATCATTCATGATTAGAATAGGACGATGATCTGATTTAAGTCTCAACAAATGTATAACTCTTGACCTATTAAAATTGTGGAACCAATCACTATTACATAAAGCCCTATCTAGCCTCTCCTGCAACAATCCTCTCTTCCACTCATCATGTGTTATTCTCTGCATGACCATTATCAAAATGGTCTTCATGTGATGCTTACTCCAAAACATGGTCAAAACTATTATAAATAGCTTATATATTAGATAATAAAGAAATAAATAATTCTCACATTGTTAAAATACAAGAAAGAGAAGAAGTGGAAAGAAAATGCAACATATAGAATTATATATATTTAAATAAATATATGTGTATGAAATAAAATAATTATTTTATTTTAATTATCATATATAAATTACGAATAGATGTATTTGTTAGCAAGTAGATGTATTTATTGATAAATGGATATATCTATTACATATAAACAATCACAATTGTTTGGAGAGGTACCATAACAAATGTGTCTATTAATAAACAAACATATCTGTTATATACAAACAATCCTGTATATTGGAAATAGACAAAATGTGTGTATCTAGAAATGTGCTATGACTTTTCATTCTCTATAAATATGGATGTGTTGTTCAAATTATATAAACTACTTTTATTTTTTCTTCTCTTCTAGTCTCTTTAAATTCTATTCGTACAAAAAGGTTTAAAGGGAAATCTTTAGAAGTTGCTGTCTGCAGATTGTAGGTTTTGTTATATCTTGGAGGTATATTGCCATAAACTTATAGTAATTTAGTGGGGGTAATTAATACCTTAAAGATAGTGATTCATCACACTCAAAGCCAAAACCACTACTTTAATAATTTTAAGGTATTAAATGCAATAAAGTCCAAGGCTATTTTTATGATGAATTTTGAATTCCTGAAACTAGATCTTTTTGAAGGAGCAAATTATATTAATTGAAAAGGTGAAAGTAGATTGAGAAAAATGTGAAGAAGATGAATTGTTGTGTAGAGGTCATATTCTCAATAACTTGTGAGATAGGTTATATGATATGTTTACCTTTTTCAAGTCTCTAACGGAAATTTAGAATTCGCTAAAGTTCAAATATCACATAGAAAAACAAGGTAGTGGATAAAATTCTCTTCATTTAATATTTTGAATTCCAAATACTTAATAATATGCCTATTACGGATCAAATCTATGAGTTACATATCTTTGTTTCAAAACTTAAGAATTTGAAAGTGGTGGGTCCTAAGTCATTGCAAGTAGGAGGAATAATAGCAAAACTTTCTCTTAATTGGAATGATTATAGGAAGAAATTACTGCATACTATAGAAGACTTTTCTTTTGAATAGATTTAAAAAGACTTGCACATTGAAGAAGTTTTTGGTGTGTGTAGAAAGAGATGATTCTCATTGATATCAATTAATCTGTACATGGGTATTTATATACAATTGATTCCTATAATTGTGTTATACTAATTAGGAAGAAATCCTAAATAAGAAATCCTAAATAGGAATACAGAATACAAAATATACACAGAAATAATATAATGATTGACTTTCCATAACACTCCCCCTCAAGTTGGAGCATAGATGTTAATCATGCCCAACTTGTTACAAATGTAGTCAATCCTAGCTCCATTCAGAGCTTTTGTGAAAATATCTCCTAACTGCTCTCTAGTTTTGATATGTCCTGTTGAGATGATCTGTTGTTGAATTTTTTCACGAACAAAGTGACAATCAATCTCAATATGTTTGGTCCGCTCATGAAATACCGGATTAGAAGCAATATGGAGAGCAGCTTGATTATCACACCACAATTTCGCAGGCTGGAGGGTCTTAAAACCTGTCTCATCTAGTAATTGAAATATCCACATTACCTCACATACTGATTGTGCCATGGCTCTGTATTCGGATTCAGCACTAGATCGAGAAACTACACTCTGCTTCTTGCTTTTCCAAGACACCAAATTTCCTCCAACAAAAACGCAATATCCAGTAGTTGACCTCCTATCAACCTTAGATCCAGCCCAGTCGGCATCTGAAAAACATTCAACATTCAAATGCCCATGATTGCCATATAACAAACCTCTTCCTGGAGCTCCCGTTGGGCCTGCTGAACTTTCACATCAGAACTAAAAGGCAACAATACATTAAGTTCCTCATATACCCGTTTAAAATCCATAAAATAAGCCGTGAGAGATTTATTCTCTTTCTCAGCACGGTAGAATGCCTTACAAACATCATAAATACGGGAGATATTCCCTTTACCAGAATACAGAAAATCTAAGTAATCCATCAATTCCTTAACAAATTCACAGTGATTAATTAAACTAATTACCTCACTTTGTGAATCGAGTCAAGCCGCAAAAACAACCGAGCATCCTCCCTTAGCCAAGTTTGTTGTGTATCATCGATAAGTGGATCTTTAGTAAGGTGATCATCCTTATCAATGCTACGCAAATAGACCCTATGATCTTACTCCACTCCTGTAATTCGAACCATTAAGTTTGTGTTCCGTGATCTTAGTCATCATCGGAATCACATCGAAATAACATTCTTATTATGCGCCATTTGTTGAGACAAAGAAAACTAACAAACGCTAATCCAAAGTCTTGTGACAATAATCCAAAATCACAAATCAAGTAAATACCGAAATAGGATCTGAGAGCCAAACCTCAGAAGCCCTTTAATGGTGTACTGGATCAGGCAACAGCACACAGTGGTGGAATGAGGGGATTGAGGCGACGCTAGCAATGTTGATCGGAGTCGAAAAGGCCGGTCGGCGGCCAAGGTCTCTCCTGAGCTGGGTGGTGAGAACAAATAGTCACCCTAGACGGCCTGCTCTGATACCATGTAGAAAGAGATGATTCTCATTGATATCAATTAATCTGTACATGGGTATTTATATACAATTGATTCCTATAATTGTGTTATACTAATTAGGAAGAAATCCTAAATAAGAAATCCTAAATAGGAATACAGAATACAAAATATACACAGAAATAATATAATGATTGACTTTCCATAACAGTGTGATAATTTATCTTTATGTTAATGACATGCTTATAATTGGAACAAATACGAGGCTATAATATGCTGCTAAAGCTCATAGTGAACATATTTAAAAAGTTGATAAGATTTATGTATATAAGTCAAAAGACACCTTTTGTATGCATAAATCTTAATTCATGTTGATTGTGTCTATCACTAAAAAAGTGGGGGATATAGTTAGAAATAATTGGTGATAGGAAAAGTTGTCCCATAATTGAAAGAATTATGTCTATTCATTAAAAGGCATCAAAACGAACTGCTTATTATCTATTTAAAGAGATATAAGTGAATAAATGTAATTATTTTAAGAGATACAAAGTGAATTATTGTATCTATTCTTAGAGGTATAAGTGAATAGGTGTAATTATTCTAAGAGATAGAAAGTGAACGATTGTATCTATTTTAAAAGATGTAAGTGAACAGATGTAATTATTCTAATAGATAGAAAGTGAACTATTGTAAATGTTCAATGAGGTGCAAATGCTAATAGAAATCTATTAACTTTTTCTCTTTTATCTCTTCTCACCACTTCTATCTACAATCAACATTTTTTTTTTTAATTCATTCTTGTAAGAATTCTAAAATTATCGTCTAGAATTTTGTTTTGGCTATTATCTTGGAAGGATCTGCCTAAACTACCCAACAGAAACGTAGTGGGGGATTTACTCTTTGTTAATCTCATTATATTGAAGGAAGTAAATACTCTATATAATATTTATTGCAAATTAACTGAAAATTCTAGTGGAGAAATTGTTCAAATTGATTATGCTAGTGCTATTGGTAGCTTAATGTATGCTATGCATTACACTAAACCTAATATTACTTTTGCAGTATGTAAAATCAATATATACATATTGAACCTTGGAAAGCAATTTCAAGGGTTTTTGGATATTTAAAAAGAACTATAAACTATAGATTGTTCCATGACAAATTTCCAATTGTGCTAAAACCACATAAAGAGTTGTATCCATAGAAAGAGTTATGCCCATTGGCCAAAAGATTTAACTGAATGAAGATAAGTAATTCTTCTTAATAGTTACAAGCATGAAGAGATGAATTTGTTGGACAAAAGGTTGGTGCACTTTGAGTAGTAAATATTAGAGCCTTACACGTCATTTGTAAGGAGTGGTAAAAGGACAAATGAGTGTGCATTTGTGTGTGCAAGTTTGTCCTAGTTCTTAACCTTTGGAGGCTCTTATTTTAAACTACTTGTGGAGCAATTTGTTTTTCCAAATAAGGTACACATCTAGACTATGAATTATCTATATACTTCATGTTATAAATATATGATTACATAACAAACTAATGAAATAAATATGATGGAGATCCTAGGGTTGTACATATTCTAGTTGGATAACTAGTGTTAAGGATAATAAGTCAACCTTCGGTTGGGTGTTCACCTTGAGTGGATATGCTATTTTTTGGGTATCAAAGAAACAAACTTGTATAACTCATTCTACAATTGAATCCAAGCTTATAGCGTTGGTAGCTGCATGTAAACAAGCAGAATGGCTAATAAACTTGTTATTGAATATTAAATTGTGGCCACAACTTGTGTTATTTATTTCTTTACATTGTGATAGTCAAATCACGATGTCTAAAGCTTATAGTAAAATGTACAATTGAAAGTCTATACATAAAAACTTAGGACATGAAAATGTGAGACAATTAGTCTCTGATGGTGTAATTACAATTTTTATGTTAAATCTTATAATAATCTAGCAAATCTTTTAGCAAAAGAGCTCTCGAAAGATATGATTAAAAATACATGTGCTAGATTAAGATTATAAATATTGCATTAAATTTACTAGTGATAGAAACCCTACTTTATAGTATTATTACTAAATAAAGTTTAAAGGATAATAATAAGTTATTAGTAAATGTTATATTTAAGTACTTAGTGTACTAAGTTAATGGAATGAGGATGAGTATTTATACTTTTAATAAAGTTTAATATTGTTACAAATGAATTTCACCTATATGAACGTAGGAAGTGGAACCGCTTCAACAAAAAGTTAAAATAAAGTTTGTAAATGTTTATGAAAACAGGAGGTAACACAAAGCCATATTAGTGCTGAAATTTTGGTGAACTTTTGATTCGAACTAATTGGTTCATGTCTGTAGTATTTTTTAGTTTTATTTAATAGGAATTCAGGTTAAGCTAAGGTCACCATAATTTCTTTAAAACTTTGAAATACTTACACTAAGAAAAAGTTTAAATCAAAGAAATTTTTCATTATGTGTGAAATAATGGGATCTAACATTACAAGCTAAGTGGATGATTGTTATAAATAGCTTGCGTGTTAGACAATAGAGTGAGAAAGAATTCTCACATTGTTAAAGTGGAAGAAAAATGAAATATATAGAATTATACATATTTAAATAAAAATGTATTATTCTATAATGACAATTGGCATGTATGTGTATGAAAAAATAATTATTTTATTTTTATTTTGATAAGTAAATTACCAATAGATATATTTTTAGCAAGTAGATATGTCTGTTCATAAATAGATATGTCTATTATACACAAATAGTCACAACTATTTAAAGAGGTATAATAATATATGTATCTATTAATAAACATATATATCTATTATATATAAACAGTTATGTCTGTTGAAAATAAATAAGATGTATCTATCTAACATGGTGCCATAACTTTTCATTCTCTATAAATATGGATGAGTTATTCAAATCATATATATTACTTTCTTTTTTTCCTTATTCTCTTATATTCTCTCTAAATTCTGTTCATACAAAAAGTTTTTAAGAGAAATCTTCAGAAGTTATTTTCTACAAATTTCAAGTTTTATTTTATTTCAAATGTGTATTGTCATAACGTTACAATAATTCAGTAAAAATAATTAATACCTTAAAAATATAGTATTTTATTACACCTCAAAACTTACTGTGCACCCATTGGCCCAACAAAGACTCTTTGCCTGAAGATACACACGTCGGAAATGGCGTAAACATGGCATGAAAAATCGGTAAGACATCACATGGCCTAAAGTAACGATGATACATCACAGCATATAGGCAAAAAATCAATAGAACATGGCCAAGACACATCAATAACTTGACCTAAATTCAATAAAACATGGCTTGGAACAATTCATATTAAAATTAATAAAAACAATTAATTAACAAAAACACCACAAAATTTATAAAATTATTTATAGTATTAATAAAATATTTTACAAATCATAATAATATATTTAATAAAATTTTCATCTATCAATAATATTTTTTTTTATAATCAACCCTAAGCATTCATAAAATATATTTGCCTATCTAGAACTTTTAAAATATTACGAAAATTTTGCGAAGGGCAATTGCGCCACTCTTGCGTACTTGGCTCTGAGTCGACTTGCTGAGCTTCTGCCAAAAGAGGAAAAAATAATGAACTTATTTAACAGGATGACGTAATAGCTCAATAATTTTTGTTGGGATTCATTCATATTTTTATCAGAGAAAAATAAGACAAAAATTACAAAACAAGCTTGATAACAGCTTTAGGGCTATGCATGATTCGCAATCTTGAATATGTATCGAATAGAAGTTATTTTAAAGCTTAATTTTAATTTTTTATTAAAAATTAATTTAAAATTATATTAAAATTAAATTAAGAATTGAATTTATATATATATATATATATATATATATATATATAAACTAAATAGAATTTAAAATTATATTTCATTTTTTTATTTTTTTAATAATTTTAATTATAAATACATTAAACTACTTTACAATTATTAATTATAAATGTATTATAATATATTAATTCATAATTATATTTGTATATTATAATTAAATATTACATAATTATTAAATATTTAAATATATATTATACTTATACTACTACATTATATAATATATTTAATTTTAAATAATATATGCACTTTATAATTAAGGATTGTATAATTTAGAAATAGTTAAAGGATATACTATATAATATATTATGTATTAATACTTCAATTCAAAATTTAAATACTAATTCAAATATGACTTTTTTAAGGAAATAATTATGTAAAATTATTTTAAAAATTAAGAACCGAATCGAAATCTTATTGAGCCGAACCAAGAATCATGCCGAATCGAAACAGAAACAAAGAAAAATCAAGCCAAAACCTACCAAAATTTTGATTCAATTCCAATTCCTAAACAGATCCCAAACCAAACTGAAACAACTACACACCCCTAGTCAGTTTAATATGGTGTCCAGACATGAATGATAGTCGGAAATTTCCCAAGAATGATTATGTGAGCCTCATTGCAGTTTTACTATTTATATATATATATATATATATATATATATATTTCCATAGATGAGCTAATAAAAGCTGAAAAGCGAGAAAATTTTATCTTATTATGATTTCTGAATTTAAAATATAAATATAAATACTTAGGTTTTTATGTGAGTCCTACCATACATATATATATTATGTAATAGGCTTAAGTGTCGGCAAAAATTTTCTGAAAATTAGCTATACTAACTTGTGGGAAGCTGCTATACACTTCCTATATATACACACACGCAGTGAGCCTGCGTATTGCAGATTTCCTTCACTATTATTTCAAGCTTGCTCAAAAGAAAGAGAAGCTCAGGATCCACACTAGAGCTTGGCTATGGCGTCAATGAAAGAAAATAATAAAGAGGAGGAAGAAGTACTAGAGCCGGTGAGCCCAACTGGACACTACTTCAACAGCTCATTTTTATCCATTTCCATTCTTGGTGTTCTGGAGTCAGCAATGCCCATTGATGACTCGCATGCTATGACCTTGTTCAAGAATGTTTTTCTACCGATTAACCCACGTTTCTCTTCTATCATAGTATATATATTGCATCTTCTCTCTGTCTGTATGTTGTGTGCATATCTGCATTTATCTGTATATGCACCCATACATGGTTTATTAGAACACGCAACTCGGCGCAAGGTGATATATATGCATTTTTTTAAAGAATTAAAATACAATGGATAGATATTGTTAGAGATATTAAAACTGCACTTGACATCTCAGCTTCAATATAACTTAAAACTACTTGTTTGAATGATTTTATATACTATATTAGAATCTCTTTAGCTAAAAAGTTAGAAATGAAAATAAACAAATTAATCAAAATAAATCTTACTATATAATTACCTTGAAATATAATGATATATTTATTGTATTTGTTTAAATTATAAAACTTATTTATTTATTCAAAATATTTTATTATTTAAATGGACAATATTGCATATATAAGCTCTTTTCTAATTTCATAAATGTGGGTTGCTACGTGCAGTTAGATCACTTTATTTCAATAAAAAAGAGTTTGCATATCTCGAAATAATTTATTACAAATTGTAGTAAACATAATTACATTTTGATTGTATATAAATAAAAATTTAGTGATTTTAATTAAATAGAGATTTTTAAATAAAATAAAAAGATTAAGAATTATTACTCAATTATTAGCACTCGAAACTCTGAGTTGTTGTGGAAGACATTATTCAGGCAAGTCATATGTTTAACTCCATTTTTCTTTAACCTTTGCTCTTAAGGATTATAATAAAGTGGCTCACCAAATTGCGAATTGAACTCTTTAGTTAAGTGATGAGTTGGCAATTATGGAGGATATCGTCCCTATATATTGAGGCATACTCAACTTTCTTCTGGCTAATCTATAAATATTATTTTTTCCTAAATAATAAAATAAAAATACGAAATAACTAATTTGTAAAATAGGAAGATAATAAAATACTCTTTAAACACATGATAATAATATGCTCACTTTGCTTTATAATATGGGGAATAGATCATACATGAAACATAATTGTAGGAGAAAACACACGTGTATTAGGAGCACCTAACAATCTCTTAAAAAAGAAAGTAGGACTAAAGTTAGAAGGGAGAATGATCCAAATTGTTTGTGTAATTTAAAAATGGCCTTATGGAGCACATTGTATTTATAAATGGTTTTGTAGTTATTGGCCTCAAATTGTTTGGGAAAATCTTTCCCTATAACGCTGAATCAAAAGATCCATTTTCTTTTATAGGTTCCTATAAAAAGAAAAGCAAGAAATTGTTTGTTTGTTTTTCATTTTTTATTTTTAATTCAAAGGAAACAATGCTTCAGTTAATTACAGAAATTAATTAAGAATTTGAAGAATTACAGGTTGAAGATTATAATGGAGAAAAAAGATGGAGAAAGGTGGATGTAAATCTCAACAATCTCGTAAAAATACCCATTTTCCCCTCTGGAATGTCACCTCAATTCTACGACAAGTGCCTTGATGATTACTTATCAAAGTTATCACTTGAGCAGCTTCCACAGAGCCAACCTTTATGGGAAATTCACATAATCAAATACCCAACAAGCAATGCTTCTGGGATTTTAATATTCAAGATTCACCATGCACTTGGAGATGGCTACTCTCCAATCGGAGCTCTCCTTTGTTGTCTTCAGAGAGCTGATAATCCTTCTCTTCCCTAGACACTTCCTTCTGTTTTGAGCTCCAATATCAACTCTGGTGATTTTAATGGCATATTTAATACAGTAAGTAAAGTTTTCTCTTCAGCATTTAATACTGCATCAGACTTTTTGTGGAGCCTTGTAAGGAGTAGTGTGCTTAGAGATGACCTGACACCAATAGGATCTGGGAATCCTGGTGTAGAGTTTCGACCAATTTCCATCTCAACTATGTCTTTCTCTCTTGATCTCATTAAGTAATTAAGGCCAAACTTGGAGTGGTAAGTTTTTTTTCTTTTTAATTTTACTTCTAAAATAATTTTTTTATATTTTTAAAAGGAAAGTACTAAAAAAATAAGTGATTTCATAGTTTGACATATAAAAGACTATTTTAATTTTATCAATTTGATACCTGTGTTATACATTATTAGTAAATATAATTCAAACCGTCATTTATCTGTAAGGAATGCTAACGTAGCACTAATATGATGGATGTGGCGCTGACATAACATCAACGTCACTTAAAAGTAAATGACTGTTTGAGCCATATTTATTAACAAAGTATAACACAGGATAACTAATAAATAAAATTTATAGTTCCTCGTGTTAAAATGTGAAATATAAGAATTTTTATTTGCAGTTTTCCTTAATTTTTCTTGATAATCACTACAATCCATAAATCTATTTTTCTTGTTAATCACTACAATCCATAAATCTATTGAATATATTGATGACAAATCAGTCAGAAAGCATTAGTGTTGCTTAACACTAGAATGTTTTCGCAGTTACAAATCAATTGAGGAAATGGTAAAACCCAATCCAGAATCACCGTGGGGCAACTACTTTGCCTTTTTGCGTGCATCAATATCTAAATTAATAGGAGATAATGAGTTTTTTCCAAATTGAGTTTGTCAAGAAAGCAAAGGCAATCATCAAGAAAAAGTGAAGCTCTTTCCCTGTTCACCTCACTGCCGCCCTCCTCGACACTGTCAAGAAATTTAGAGGAACTGATGTATGCACGCTCATTTTTTTTTTTTTTTTTTTTTTTTATGTACAATTGCTTTCGATTGAGTTCAAATTCAATACCCTAACAGTTTTAGTAGTACTGAGCTAAAAATTCATTGATTTTTTTTTAAAATAAAAGAGGGGAGAAAACTTATATATTAAATTTGGTAGCAGAATGTCGACTGACATTATTAAATTTCTATATATAGATGCATTTTCATATGAATAGAAAATGACAAACAATTATGATTTGACTACTTTTCTTTCAAGCTTATTTTTCATTCATTATCACGTGGGACATCCAACAAAACTCAAACTTTCAGATCTAATTTAAGTTGAGTGGTGAGAATAGAACCAGACAGAAATTGACAAATCATATAATGTTTACTGTCACGCGTCCCAGTTGGCATCTGAAATCGTCCACAGAGCATTGAAGAACACAAGCATGGCAATTACAAATATGGTTGGCCCAGCAGAAATGATGGCTTTGGCTAATCATCCAGTTGAAGGCATGTATTTTATGGTCACTGGTAACCCTCAGGTATGCCATAAGATACAAATGAATTGCTTACTTTGACTTAGGCATAGGATTCAGAATTAAATTTAATTTGTTTCAAAAAGTACTTAATTGTGAACGATCAAAATTTACACTCCAAGGGTCGATTCAAGTGTGAAGGGAAGTTCATTCAGTTTAAGAGGTTTCGGTTTGAATTTCGTCTCTAGCCTATCGGTGTGGCGTATTTTTACATTTAATTAACCCATCCATGAGGTGTATATTTACATTTAATTATTCATCTGTGAAAGTTTCTAAAGCTTTATTCCTGATATAAATGCAGTAGAAATGCTTCTAGATTTGTGTGGATATGAAAGGTAACAGTGTTTCCTTAGATATATATCTTGTTCTCCAAAAAAAAAAAAAAAAGAGTAACACATATCTGCTTTATGGGATTGCAGAATCTCACCATTACAATATTGAGCTGTGTGGGAGAGTTGAGGGTTGCTCTAGGTAGGGGTGGCCATGGTTCAGGAATCGCCGGTTATGGTTCCTGAACAGTCGATTTAGGTTTAATGAAATCATGAACCTGAACCAAACCGTCAGAGGCAGTTTGGAAGACGGTTCCTGAACCGCCGGTTCCGGTTTAAAACGGTTTGAAAGGCGGTTCGAAAAAAAAAAGGTTCAAGACAATTTGGAAGACAGTTTGGAAGCGGTTTAGAGATGGTTTAAGGGTAGTTTAGATAAAAAAAATTAGAGAAAAATTTTATTGATTCAAAATTTAAGTTATATTTGTAAAAAATTTTAATTTTTCTTTGAAATCTTTCAATCAAAATAAAATAAGAAAAAAAAAAGAAAGAAAATAATTTATCTTTAAGAAAAATTTAGTAAATAAAGACTTGAATCTGATTAAAAAATTAGAGATGAAATTAATTTTTTTTAAAGAAATTAGCAAAAAGTGTATGAACTTAATTTTGTCAAATATCCTTTTAGGATTCAGAGGAACAAAAATTTTTAGTTCTATTACTCGCCTTTTTTAAAAAATTATATAATAATTGAGAATTAAAAAGTATAAAAGAGAAAAAAAATTAAAATAGAAGGTATTGGAAATTTTATTAAGGATTTAAAGTAATAATAAAGTAATTAAGATAGTATTGAAAATTTCAGTAAGTATATAAAATAATAAAATAGAAAAATTGAGAGAGTATTGAAAATTAAAATGTGAGTAGAAAATAATTATTTAGAGAATTTGAGAAAAATTGAAAAAATATTAAGAATTGAAGAAAATGCAGAGAATAATTGTGTAGAGAATTAATGATATATATAAAAGAATTAGGAGTGAAGTAACATATTTATTGAATTTTTTTATATTTAAATCGTTGGTTTAATCCGGTTCGAAATCTTCTGTTCAATCTAGTTCAGAACCACCGGTTCATGGTTCTTAAAAAATATGAACCTGAACCAAACCACAGAAGGACTGTTTCGGTCAGGTTCGAAGCCAGTTCCGGTTTTGACCAGTTTTAGTCCGGTTTTGACCGAACCGGTTCCGGTTCGGTTCTGGTTCAAAACCGAACCATGGCCACCCCTTCTGGGAGCAGAGGAAGGTTTTATAGATACCCAGAAGTTGAAGTCATACATAGAACATGCATTCCAGTTGATACTCAAAGCTGCTTCTAAAATTCAACAGAAAAATTAAGAGGATGTCCTAAATCAAATTAATGTACTTTTCTTTTTCAACTGATGAATTATTATTATTATTATTATTATTATTGGAGTGTAATAAGTATGAATAGTTGTCTTGCATGTATTCTTCTTCCCTCCTTTCTTTTGTCAATTGAAGTTGAATTGTATGCTATTTTATCATTATTATAAATTAATTCAGAAAGATTAATAATTTAAATCTCCACAATTCATTTCCTCCATTTAAGAATTTTCAATTTATTAAAAGAAAATTTGACAATGAATTCTGATTTAACATATGCATAAGATGTTGTTAGCCATATATTTGAAAGAAAAAATTTACCTAAACTTGATTAATTATAAAGTTAAAATACAAATATATGAAATTATATATTTTACATATAAATCTTAATATATATTTTATAATTTAAATTCATCATATATCAAATCTAAACAAAAACTTTCCTTTACTTTGAAATTGTGGACAATATGTGTTTAAATAATCAAATCAAATCAAATTAATGCATAACTAAAACTCAGTAACATATATGTGTGCCCACACAGACGGGTGGCGAGAAATTATACAATGTACTCAAATTAATGCATATACATCTTGCTCACATTTATGTGAAAATCTCCGATATAGGGCTGAGCAGATTTCGGTTTAAATTAAAAAGTCGAATCTAATCTAGTCAATTTAGTTTAATCAGTTTAATTTTAAAATTCAATCGGTTCGGTTCGATTTTATATTATAAAAATTTCGGTTATTTCGGTTCGGTTCGATTTTAAAGAGAAAAAAGTCGATTAAACCGAACTGAACTGAATAGTAATTTATATGTTCAAATCAAACCGAATCTATCTTTGAATTGATTTATTTTAATGGGAAATTTATGAATTATATTTAATTATATATATATTAATTATTTAATTTCATTAATTAATGGTTATTAGGTTCAAACAAAGTCAAAATTAGATCAAATAAATTGAAAATCAAGTCTAAATTAAAAAATTAATCAAAAATCAAAACTGATCGGTTTAAATCAAATCAAACCAAAATAGAGTTATTCGATTCGATTCGGTTTTTTATCAATTTCAGTTCGATTCGATTCGATTTCCAAAATATATAATTCGATTTTTATAATTTAATTCAGTTCGGTTCAGTTCAGTTCAATTCAATTCTGTTCAAACCGAATGCTCACGCCTCCAATCCGCAATAAAATTTTGTATTTTTGTGGGAAAATTAACAATAATTAATTTTATGTGCTAAATGTATCGTAGAATTTTCTCACGGGTGTCTTCTTAGCTCCAAGAAATCAACAACCAAGTTATGAAACACATCGATCTTGGCTCTGTTTGTTTTGAGGAAATGATAAAATAAATTAAGTTTTATCGTTTCATTGTAATATTAAAATAAAATTTTTGTTTTTTTTTTGTAATGTTGTGAAAATTTTTAGACTAAAATTTTCCGTTACTCTGCCATTTATTTTGGCTTAACGATAGAAAAAGTTAATTTGTTTACAATTTAGATAATTTATTTTAATTTTAGTAGGTATATATTTAATTTTAATATATTTATTATAATTTTATTCAATTAACTAAAATAAATTAATTTTTTTTAATATTGATAATTTCAATCTATACATATATATGAGGAGAGATCGATTAGATAAAATTAAAAGCTAAATTTTTAATAAATTATATAAAATTACGATCAATTAATTTGATTTATTATAAATTACCAAAATGAAAACCAATTGATTATATAAAAATAATAGAATCGGTAGCCATGTTCAACAATCAGTAGCTGATGGCAGTTATTGGAAATCCTGATGGCAGTTATTGTCAATCTTCGGTGGCTGTCAATAACAAAAAAAAATTACTGTAGATTGATAGACTACTGGGATTACATTTGTATCAGTTTTTATAAATTATTTTGTATTTTAATAAATTTATCACAAATTAAAGAATAAATTACTTTATTTAATTTAGCATGCATCCATCGAATAAATTTAAGTTTGTGCTCTCTCCCTCGATTCTCTATTTAAAAAAAATTATTTTAAAAGAGAAAGTCAAAATTACTTAGCTTTTACTTTGGTTTTTAGCCTAATTATATAAAAAAATTTTATTTTTATACATTTTAATAATTTAATTTAAAAATTTAAATCTTGACAAAATTAGTCAAATTTTTAAAATTTTTTAAAGTTTTATCCAATTTAATCAATCATATATTAAACTTTATTTTTTGATTAGTTTATAGCTACTATAGAAAATTCAATTTCACCACATTTTCCGCAATTCTTTCGTAATTTTATTTTGATAACTATTGAGCATCAATTAGTGATAATATTTGGCGGTAATGAGAAGATAGTATAAGATTAAAATTATCTAATATTTGACCAAATAATTAAGAATTTTGATGTATCATAGATATCAAAATGATGTTTGAAAGTAGTTGTAACAACCCACGTCAAGGCTATCGCCGGCACTAGGAATCAAGTGAACTTAAGGGTGTCAGAACCCGTAGCTAGCCTAAAGACTTTAAAAATACCTTTAACACCTGTTTTATCAATACTCAAACATATAGCAAATCATTATACTCTAGTCTTTTCATCTATACATAAAATGTTTTTAACATAAAAGTGGGTCATAATTTGAACTGTAACATACATAAATACTAAAGCGTAATGGTTCAACATATATATGCCTCCAAAAGAGTTAACATAATTGTAAACATCATTAATCATACTTAAAATATTACATAACTTCAATTTTCTATAATTATCAACATAGTACTATCCATTCACATTTTAAATGTCCATTCACCCATACATCATGCATAAAGAAGAGCACTAAAGCTACCCCTATTGCTCTCTCTTTAAAAAGCTCTTCTAATCTTGTAGATCTGCACCTGGAGGTTAGGGAAAGGGGTAAGCTTACACAAGCTCAGTGAGTATGATGAAAGCCTAGCAGAATTGTTAAGGAAGGTTATCTTAGGTTTGGCCAAGCATGAAGAATTTATTCTAGCAACCAAGATTAACTCCAATAACTCAAATATACTTAAACATTATCAAACAAACCACAACACTAATTTGGAGAAGGAAAACGTTGAATATATTAACTAACAAAAATAGATTATAAAGAGTCAAAACACTTGAAACAAAATGACAACTTGTGCCAAGTAATCTCAAGTATATGCTTAAGATAATACAAGTGACAAACTTGTATTGAATCTAAGTTCTAGGTGGAATTTAGTAGAGAACATAACCTCACTTAAGAGTGTTTGAGCTTAAGCTCTCATAAACTCTCTCTAATAGAGTTCTAAAAACATAAAACCTGATCTAAAAATTGACAAAATGAAGAAGAAGGAGTTTATACGGTTGTTTGGCCTAGCATGGCAAATGCCTAATGGTCCATGCTTGATTGATTATCACAAAACACCTTTCCTTAAATGTTTGAATGACTTAACTACAAAAGGAAGGCCTTCAAAGTTAGATTTCTTCCCCCAAAGTCTACCATTGTCTTGCAACTAGATTTGGAACATTAGCTTTTACTAAAAATGCAAAAAGGTTGGATAATGACATTTCCCACTCATCACTTGTACAGTGGATAATGACTTGAACTAAAGCGGTAAGTGAGTATGCCAACACATTATCCACATGTGCTACCACCTAATTCAAATTGCCACATCACCATCCATATGGCATGCCACGTGGCATGCCAAGTTAGCAAGCTTTCAAATAGCTTCCTCGCAATTTGGCCAAGCTAGGATCATCTTGAATATGTAGTTGCAATATTGTAAATCACTCCAATTGACTCTCCATAGTGTTGGCCGAATGTGTTAGGGCTTCTTGCTCCATGATTAGTGCTTGCAAAGCTTTGGCTCATGACCTTGTTATGACTCCTTTGAATTGTGGTGCTTCAAGGTCCACCATGAAGTCCTCATCAGAGTAAATTAACCAATGTTAACTATATCATTTATTTCATACATATGCAATGCATTATCCAAATAGGTTTTCGCATAATAAATATTTCACATAGGATAGACTTGTTACCAGTAACTCCCTAAATCCAATGTGCCTGGCCCATACAAAGGCTCCTCAAAACTTTCGCTTAATATATATATCCAATGTGCTCAGCTCATACAGAGGCTCTTCAGGACTTTCGCTTAAAATATGACCTATGCATATACCAGGAGCATATAAAAAATCTCCCCTTGGATTTTTAATGGATCTATAACATACATAACATAATATAGTCATAATATGGGGCGAATTAGTGGGTCATCCATCATCCATCAAACGCACCAATAACAATTATGCAAATATGCAGCATATTCGTGTTCTAGATACATACATTCTAAATAAATATAACATGATGTATGAGGGTGATCAGAAATTATATTTAAAAAGTTTACATTTATTGAGGTTAGAATTACTCCCCTCTTATAGTCTATTAACCTCCTATCTCGAATAATAATTATCCTCAAATCCTTAACTATTCGAGTCTCTCAAGCCAATCCTATAAAATCGGAACTTAAAAAGTTATATAAGGCTCTAAAACTCTATACATAATTAAACCTCTTATTTTAGGCCTTTTGGAACCATGAAACCATGTTCTGGAACCTTAAAAAAGAAAAAAAAAGAAAAAGTCAGGCAGAATCTACTTTAACCATCAAAGTCTTAGGCTTCGGATGTCCTTCTAGTCCAGTGCTGACTGCGGCTGCCAAACATAAAAATTTTTCAGATTTTTTGAAAAACTACATGCCTTGACTGCTAAAACTATAATTTTTGGTAGCCAAACCTAGGAATTTCTAGAATTTTCAAGTTGAAAACCTGTAGATTCAAACTCCCCAAAAGCCTCAAACTCATTCTAAAATATCAAAATATAAACCAAACACATACACACATCTCTAGGGCCTAAAATAATCATTAGCCAAAAACTCAAATCCTAGGTTTTCCTCCAAACCCAACATAACATGTATATGGATTTTCTCAAATCCATCAAGGGAAACTAGCCATTTAAGGCTCATAACACTTAAACATGCCTAAACTAACACTAAAAATATGCCATTTCAACATAAATCACAAAACCCTAACCCTAACATGCATAAACTTCCCAAATCTCATCTTAAAAACAAACTTACATGAAATTAAAGATATAAAAACCTAATTTCTCATCAACATGGTTAGACTTACCTATTAGATCAATAAGAAAAGAAGTTACCTCTTTTCTTGGAGTTTGAAGGTGAGAGAACCAAAGACCCAAAACTTGAATCTACTGTCTCAAACTTCTAAGTGGAAGAATCCACCTCCAAATTTTGAAAAAGTCAAGGAAATCTCCTTAAAACCTTCCTTGAATGCTCCAGCAGTTGAGAAAGAGAGAAGAAGAGAAAAACCCAAATATTTTGGCAAAAACACAAGCTTTAATTCCTTATAAGGGGTATTTGAAAAGGAAAAGGGACTTCGACTGATAAAAATCCATCCTTCGGCTATCAAAATTCTTTCTGTTTAAAACACACACTTAAAAACTTTTAGGGATGGAAACCTTTAAAACATTTTTATTTTTAAATACGTTTTAAATTCTTCAAGCACACACACACACACACCTTTTATCACCCTTCTCTTCATTCACGAAATCTTCAAATTCTCTAAAATATTCCATATGGGATAGAAATTTCAATATTGAAAAATGGTAGGTGTTACAGTAGTTGATGGTAATAGCAAAGTTGGATGGGCAGAAAAAGAAAGTGGAAGAACATGTAAATTTTACTAGATTTAAAAATCTAGCCAATTATATAAAAATTTAAATGTTTAGCTTAGATTGCAAAAATACAAAAATGTTTAGCTTATTTTGGGATTAGGCCTTGATTTTTGGTTAACTAATTTAATTTCAGTAAATGAATAAAATTATAATTTTTTTGAAACAAAATAGATTCTTGACATATTTTATTTATGGTACATTTATTGTAAATTTCACTTCACATGAAAATAGATTTTATAATCGTTATATTAAATATTTATATTTAAATTTATCGTTATTATACATATTTTAATTTTATACAAATATTCAATATAAATTTTATGAAATTTATTTTCATATAAAATTAAATATTAAATGTATTATTTATTTATTTATTAATTATTAACAACTTATCCACTGCTTTTGCAACAAGGAAAAAGAAAACCAACCTACCGACTGCATTGTTATGTGTGATGGTAGATCCATATAGCAAAGACAGCGACATCTAATAGGTTGGTGAAGTAGATTTCTTGAGCACATAACATAATGAATACTCATTAAATTGTTTTGTTTTATATTTCAGAGAAAAAAAGAAAGTATTTAACAAGTACACGATGAAGAAAAACAAAAATGAGTTGAATGTGAAAGGAGATTGCAATTAGCAGTAGGCGAGCAACAAGTTTGATTAGGATGCCTACATTTAAAAGCTTAGACCTGTATCTCTTCTCTTCGATTCTTCTGTTGAAACAAATATGGTTGGACTATCTATTGAGGTAGTGGGTATAGAATAGGCTTTGAGGCGTGATGAATCACTATCTTTAAGGTATTAATTGCCCCCACTAGATTGCTGTAAGGTTATGGCAATATACCTCTAGGATACAACAAAGCCTGAAATCTGCAGACAGTAACTCCTGAAGATTTCCCTTAAAAACTTTTTATACGAACCGAATTTAGAGAGACTAGAAAAAAAGAAGAAGAAGTAGAAGTAGTATATATCTGCATTGAAAAACTCATCCATATTTATAAAGAATGAAAAGTTATGGCGCCTTTTTTAGATAGACACATCTATCTATCTCCAATAGCAATAACTGTTTGTGTAAAATATATATCTGTTTATTAACAGACACCTATACAAATAATTGTGACTTTTTATATAGAATAGATATGTTTGTTTATTAACAGACACCTATACAAACAGTTGTGATTGTTTGTATAGAATTGACATGCCTGTTGATTAATAGACATATCTACTTGTTAATAAACACATCTGTTTGTAATTTATTTACGAAAATTACAATAAGATAATTATTTTATTTTACACATATACGTGCCAAGTGCCATAATAGAATAATATATATATATATATATATATATATATATATATATATATATATATATATATATATATATATATATATAATTCTATACACATTTCACTCTAGTCATTTCTTCACTTTCTTATATTTTAACAACATAGGAATTGTAACACCCCTATGTTCGGTAGTGCGTTCTACTGTTCCAGTGACTAATGTTGTCCGGACAGCTAGGATGCCTAGAACTACACTTAGATATGGATGAGGAGATATAAAATAATGAAATGCAAGAAAAGAAAATACAAGAAAAACAAAGGAAAAATAATAGCAATGAAATATAACCAAGTTAAATGAGCCGAGAACCCTAGCAATGGGTGACCGCATCGGGAAATTGCGGCGTGGACCGTTGACTAGCCCTGGACCGCGGGGAACCCTGGAAAATATTTTAAAACATAATTAAAGACTTATTGAAGCATAAATATCATTAGAAATATCAAAGAAAAATTAATTAATTAGTACAAAGAAAAATGAGAAATCGAGAAAATGACAAAACTCGGTGTTACCGAAAAATCAGGAATACAACCCTAACAGGGGCATTGTGGTCATTTGACACCCTGAGTTGTCTTTTGACCTAAATTTCCACTAAAAATAAATGATATTACACTTGGAAAATGTCATGAAAAATAAAATTGGTGGTACATAATCTAAATAGCAAAAGATAGGAGCTAAATGTGGGAATTTGAAAACTTTAGAATAAAACAAATATTAAACCCTTTACTTAGTGCTCCACTAACTCCATTAAGTGGACCATTAAGCCTATTGTGGAAAAATATGCCTTCATCTTCCTCACTTTGCAAAACCAGTCGAAACTTCCTTGAAAGAAATCCTCCATGGCCGAATCTTCCAAGCTCCATGCAAACTTGTTTAAGCCATTTTTCCCTTGAGTTCCTTCATTAACCTTGCTCCTCACCATATAAGGAAGAGTTTGATAACAATTTTAAGAAGTTTAGTGAGGTTTTGATCAAGCTTCAAAAGTGGTAAGTGAGTGTTTTCAAATCTTACTTCATTAAACTTTGAATGGTTGTTGTGGGTAGTTGTTTTGTGGAGAAATTTTGATGTTTGATAAATTAATGGAGGGGTACATTTCGGCAGCCATGAGGACTCACCATGAACAACTTTTTCTTGTATGTAAATAGTGGTTTGGATGATGATTTAAATGTTTAATTGTATTGAAGTTGAATTCTATGTGTAAGGTTTGAATTGTAAGCTTGAAAAGTGAAAGTGGAAATTAATGGGTATGTGTAAACTTGTGGCAGCCTTATGAAGAAGATCAAAATGTGTTGTTTCATGGTTTGGTTTATGGAATTATATTGTTGAATTATGTTGTTATGGATGGCAGCATGTATGTGTGTATAAAGGTTTGAATTTAGACATGTAAATGAGGTGCATTCATGTGTTTAATTGTTGTAATTGGACTTGGAAAATTCTGGGTTATAGTGTGCATATTGAGAATGGTTATAAGCTGCCAAAATGACCAAAAATGAGTTGCTAAATGTATTAATGTTATGGTACAAACCAAAATTGGCATGGAAGAGTGACTTGGTAAGCATAAGATGTGTAATTGGTAAAGGATGAATAATGTGCAATAGGGCTGTGTATGTTTTGGCTTAGAACCTTAAGTGTGTGACTCCAATTGGTATGAGACCAATTGGAGGTGAAATTGGGCACAAAATGTGCCAACTTTCATGAAGGAAGCTTACTAAAATTCTGCCTAGAATGTGACTTGAAAAATGACCAAATCCGGATTAGTGCATTGAAAACTTGAAAATTGACCATTTGGCCAGCAGTTAGTGTTTTGGCCATAACTCACTCCAAACAGGTCCAATTGACCTGAAATTTTTACTATGAATAGATATATATCCACAATTCTTATGAAGAGACCATAGCCCAGAAATGGCCAAAATCAAGCCAAATAGCTTGCACAAGTTCAGGTCCAAAAACTGGCTGAACCAAAAGTGACCTAAAAATGACCTAAAGTTACCATTTTGGTACATTCTGTCCAGAATTGGTAGATTGACCATAACTTGGTCTACACAACTTAGAATGACCTGAAATTTTGCCCTACATATAATAAGACATAGACCTATAAGTTTATAGTTTAGACCAGAACCCAAAAACCGAGGGAACTAAGTCATCTGGTTAGGTCAAATTAGTATACCCAAATCCGGCAAATTGTAATAAAATGCAATATACATGAAAATGAATTTGGTAACATGTACCAACACTAAAAGGCTATAAAATGTGACATATTGGTAACATTAAAACCTAATTCACCTAGATTGCATCGAGGGTCAACATCTTAGGTTGACTAAGGAAATAATACAATTCAATAAATTAATTACTAAACCTTATTGTTAGAGATAGTTTAAATAAGTACTGAAACACTTCAAATTGTGTGTTTCAGTTAGCAAAGACTCAGAGAAAGGAAAGGAAACACTGAGTGAGAGCCAAGAGACAGTTATCAGAGGTTTGTGCACAACAGTTATTTCTTTTAAATTTTTAAATTGAAATAAATTATGACTCTTTGTATATTATTGTTTTAAATTATGAAAAATTGTTTAAATGATATTTGATGGATACTTGTTGATTGAAAAACATTGTAAATGGTTTGAAACCACAGCTATCATGTATATTAATTGAATTCCTCGCTAGCTTGTCTAGTGGGATGAATTGACTTTGAATTCCCTCTCTGGCTGAAGTGTTGAGGTGTGTGCCTGTTGAGGATGAATAGAATGAGTACTCATATTATTGCTAGCTAGCTATGTTATTCCTCATTAGCCATCGGCTTTTGGGATGAATTGAACTTTGGCAACATGATTAAGTTGTGTGTGTGTGTGATTTATTGATATTTATTGTAATATTGTAAAATGGAGTTTAAATTCTTTATGACATTCACTGTCTTATGAATTTAACTATGGTTTTAAGTATCCACTATTTATATGACTTATGACTTGTGATTTAAAGTTGCATTTTGTTAATGTTGTGCACCACTGAGACATTGGCTCAGCGATAGCTTTCATTCTTTATGCAAGTAGACAGATCGATAGAAGCGTGACTAGGCTGCTAGTACTATACTGAGAGATCATCGGGTATATTGAGTATACCATATTTTGCATTTTGTGTTGTAATGTATGTTCAGTGTATGTGTATAGTATTCTTAGTTTTGAGTAGTTATAAATTTAAATTGTACATTGAAGTTGTAAAATAAATTGTAAATTATTTTGGCTTGTAAAATTTGTGATATGTTTCTTTTATCTTAGCTTTTGAAAACACTGGAAAAATTATTGTAGATTTGAGTTGGCAAATGTTGAGAAACATATTGTGTTGATTGAATATTGAAGTTTGGGGATTGAACAAAATAATTGAAGTGCTTTTTTACAGGTTTTTGAAGAACTATTTTATTCAAAATACAGATAACACTCTGCCAAAATTTTTTACAGAAATTATTAATACTTCAATTGTGTTAGCTGTTTCACTTCAGTTAAAAATTTTTTTTAACACCTGTAAATAGTGCTCACCACTGTAAAAGGAAGTAAGAAAAGGTTTAAAATCCCTTGTAATGTATTTAATGGATTATCAGTAGGCGAAGTTGGTAATTAATTAGGTATACTATGGGATCATGTTATGCCTTACGGAGGGGTATGGTGTGATATGTTTAAGTGGTATCAGTGCTGGTTTTTAAATTCTGTTTTCACCTGTAATTTGAATATTCTTTCTTCATAGTACAACTACTAAATGTCATTGTTTGATACATACAGTACATTACATTATAAATATGCACTAACGGGAGGAAATCTCCTTATGTTATTTGTTCGGGAGGTCTAAGATCCTCGAATTGACTATGGAAGAGGGTGATCGTTCAGTCGATCAATCAATAGAGGCTGAGATACAAGGGGATGCCCTAGCCCCTCAGAGAGTCAGAAGCTCGACTTTACCAGCCCCAACTGTGCAAATTACTACATAAATGGCCCAGCAAATGGCCACTTTCTTTCAACAAATGGCTAATAATCTGTTAGCCCAAGCCCAAGTACAAACCCAACCCCCACAAGGGCAATGTGAAATAGAGAAGGGGGAGAAACCTATAGGTCAGAACTCGAGTTGTAACATCCTCCCAGTAGCAATTCCGCACAGTCTACTGTTCCGGTGACCAGTATTGGTCCGGACAGCTAGAACTTCTGAAAAAAATATTTAAACTAAAGTGAGGAACCATAATTAACTCAAATATTAATAAGAAAAATATAGTAAAAATTTTAGAAATAAAATACAACCAAGTTAAATGAGCCGGTGCCCAAGCGATGGGTAACCAGAGGTAAGTTGCGGTTCTCGCAACGAGGAGCCCTAGACCCGGGAAAAAATTCATAAAATAATTTTTGGGACTCCAGAGAAGGGTCATTGAGGTTCCTATGGCATTAGAATGCCAAGAAAATATTTAGAAAAATTTTTCAATCGGTACAGACAATTTTGACCCGTTAAGCCAAACGGAGGGCATTTTGGTCATTTCGCCTTTAGAGGTGATTTTTGGCCGACTTGTCCAGTTAAGTAAATAATTAATATGACATAAAATATGAATAAACATTGCTAAAAATGAAATTGGAAATGAGTAGTGGATAAAAGAAAAGGAAAATGAAATAAAAAGCAATTTATGACATCTTGATGATGTCATTTAAAAGCCATAACCAATCACAATTAAGTAACCATTTGACTAATTAATAAAAGAGATAAATAAAGACCAAGGAAGACCAAAAATACCAGCTGCCTTCTTCTTCTTCAAAACGTTTTAAACCTCTCCCTCTTCTCCCTCCATTGATGTTTAACCAAAAAGCTTCATTTCTCCCTTGTTTCCACTACTAAACCCTAAACCCCTTTCATTAAAACTTGTCCACTTATCTTGGGAGAGTGTTTGGCAGCCTAGAAAAGGAAAGAAAGTGAGGTTGAAGCTTGGAAAAATCTGCCCTACAAGAGGTTAGTGCACATATATACTTAAATCTCCTTTATTCCATGTTAAAGCCTTAAAGTGAGCAAGAATTTGTAACTTAAGTGAATGAAATTTATGTTTATGCATGCCTTGAATTTCGGCAGCCCTAAGGAAGGAACAATAAGGGAGTGTTTTGATGGTTTTAATGGACTTAGAATGAATTGGAGATTATGTTTAAGCTATATATCTACATAGATGATGAATTAGTGTGCTTAACTAAGGTGTATGGGTAAATTGAAATGGAAACTAGGGTTTTGAGGGTGAAAATGTGGACTTGGCTTATGAAATTGTTAAAGGACATTTTAATGGTCAATTAGTGACCATTTGAGGAGATTTGACCATAATATGGACTGAAAAATAGCATGGTAAAAGGGAATGACTATGCTGCCTAGGGACAGCAGCAAATGACTGAGATTTCAGTCCAATTACACAGACATAACTTTGGCTGTGTTAGTCCAATTGATGTTTGGCCAATTGGACATGAAACTAGGCTTATAATGACACATTTTTGCTGAAGAAACCATGCCCAAAAGACCAAAGTAAGAGGACAAAAACTTGGCCCCAATCCGGATCCCCTGCAACAGCACCTGCAAAAATGACCAAATGAACAGTAGCTGTTCATTTGGCCATAACTCACTGTAGATTTGGTCAATTGACCTGAAATTTTTACAGCAACAAGTTAAGACATAGAAAAACAACTTTCATGAAGAAACCTACCCCAAATTATGACCAGAACCTAACCCAAATGGCAGTCATAGTTACTGTTCAAACCTGCAACTCTGCAGATTTTCATTTGAGCAGCAATGTTTGGAGGACTATAACTCTCTCTAGAAAACTCGGATTTAGGCGATTCTTGAACCGATGGAAACCTAAGGTATGGTAGAACATTTCATAAGAAGAAAGTTAGACCAAATTATGAACTTAACTTGATCAAATTACTGACCAAAATTGGACCAAAAATCTGCCAGACCCAAAATCTCAGCATGAACAGTGCACGTGAACAGTAAACATATTTTGGCCATAACTTGAGCTACAAAACTCCAAATGAAGTGATTCAAAAAAAGAAATTCAACTAGACAAAATAAGGAACATTTTTTATGAAGGAAGTTTTGTCAAATTCCAACAGTAAATCGACCAATGAAACAGTTCAACTTCGGAGCACCAAAACCGAAAATTGGCAATTTTGCCAAAATAACCTAAGCTTTGAGAAAGTGACCAAAACCAACAAGTTTTAAATGAAAAATGTAGTATGTTTGAAGTGCCAAAGTCAATGTACATATTTTCTATGCAAAAGTCAACATTTTAGTTGACTAATGAAGTGAATAGTGACATGAAAACTTGAAATAAGCTTGGAAATGGATTTGGTAATTGATTCCAACAAGTTTTAAATGCAAAATGTGGTACATCGGGAGTGTTAAAACCAATGTACCTGTCGACACCATATTTTGGTCGATCCCTAGACTCAATAAAAAATTCTTTTTTGAACAGCTAATCACGTTTCCAGTTCATCCTTGATAGGCGGTCACATTTCCGATCTCTCCTCACAAAGACTTGAATCAATGCTAAGTCCTAGCATCCCTTAAAACTCAGCCGATCTCTCAAATCATTTACCGATCCCTCAAACCCGTTGCCGAATTTCCGGACTCGTCGGGTATATTCCTGATCTCTGTTGATGAATAAAATGAACGGGCACTAGATCTTTTCCTACCAGTTTTATTGCCGACCTCCTTTCCGAAAGTTTAAGAGCTAAAGTTTTGGTTCGATTCCGATCTTAAGTGTTCGAGTTAAATTTTCAGTCAAGTTCTGTTCAGCATTTCTTCCCTACCGATCTCATGTTCAAAGTGCTTTCCGATATCTCATACTTAGATTAATAATCACATTTAGTTTTTGTTTTGCTGTGCTCATACAATCAAATACTCAGACAAACAATGGTTTAAAATTTTCCGATCACAATCATTCATTGAACAAAAGGCATTTCATTTCATGTCATAATTTGTACAAGTTATTCGGCTGGGGGATCACCCCCAGCCTGATCTACATTTGGATCACTCCCTCTCTCCCTCTCACCCTCGGCTTCATCCTCACTGTCTTCATCATTGTCCTCAGGAGCCACATCGGCCATCCAAGAAAAGTCTTCTTCTGGGTAACGCTCCTGGAGTGCGGCCAAGAGATCCTTGTGAGCCTTCACATAGGCCTCGGCTATTCCCGTCACCATCTCCTCATCCCTCTCCTTAAGCTCCTTGTCTTTCTCCTTAAGCTCCTTATCCTTCGCCTCAAGTTCCTCTATAAGTTGAGCGACACAGCGCGTTGGCGTGATGCACCCTGACGTCCTTAAGAGCACGGTCCCTCTCATCCAAAGCAGGATTCGGTTCGGCCAACCGGTCTTAATGGAGCTTTGACCGTCCCTCGAGTTGTGATATATAATCCCGAGCGGATGAGAGCCGGGATCGGAGGGAATCCACCTCCCGATTCTTCTTCCCGATCTCCTTACCCAGCGCCGAATCCTTTCCGGATCATGGTCCGTTCACGGACACTCCACGCTTAAGCTCATGGTCCGAGTCAATATGTCGCCGAGACTATTCGGGATAGCTGTCCCGATCCTCCGGAAAGAAGATGGTAGACCCGTGACTTTGGCGAAATCGAGTTCTCCTTGACATCCGGTTATTCCTCAAGCGATCGTCGATGCTTGAGCGCCCGAGAGGTCCTCCTGAAGCTTGAGTAGGCCCCCTTCCTGCTTGGAACAAGCTGCAGAGTCGGAGGCTGCTCCTCCGATCTAGGAGGAGATCGGGTAGCCGGTGGTCGGCGGACCGAAGGTTGGGAGGATCACTTTGTATCTCCCGTGTTCGTGGACCAGGCGTTTGGAGTCGTTCAACGCTTTATCTCCTTTATCTTCCGAGATCTCTCTCCTTCTTCCGCTTTCCTTGAACCCTCACCACCCGCCATACCGCACAAAGAAAAGGTTAGTGAGATCGCTAAGGTCCCGAGATCCGAGGTATAGAAAATACCGATGCCGAGGTTAGAGAGCGGAAGTTCGCGGTCTTGGCCAAAGGAGCAGTCAATGGTGCAGGCAATCACCGAATCCAAACAAGAATACTTTTTAGTGGCAGCCTCACTCTTGAGATCCATCACTATCAAACTTTCCTCTTCGCTCGAGGTAATATGGTTCGAAGCAAGGGTCCCCTGGTACCACCAAATTGGGAAGTCTCAAAGCGGCTCGGATCTTTGCTCCTCACAATGAAGAAACGATTCTTCCAATTCTTAAGAGACGAGGCGGTCGGAAAAGAGCCGCAATTAGGCCGCTGAAAGAACCGATGGTCATCGTCCTTTCGGTGAGTTAGCCGGTGCAGCTTGGCGAACACTTTAGCCGTAGTCCGATTCCCTTAGCTCGGCATAGACCTCGAAAGCTACCAAGATCCGCCACGAGTTGGGGTGAATTTGAACAATGGATGCTCGGTGAAGTTTTAGGACTTCCTTATAGAAATCGTCTAGAGGGAACCTCAGACCGGCCTTTAACTGTTCCTCATATACCATAACCCTGTCGTTCTCTTCAAAGAAGTGATCGACACGAAGGTCGCCATGGCACTTGATTAGCTCGAACGAATCAGGACAAATATTGTATTCTTGAACAAACGACTGCAGAGCGGATTCTCGAAGAACCGACGGAAGCTCGTCTATGGGAAGGGTCTCTCTCCTTGAAGAAGGGCGCGTACGCCTTAATGGTACGACCACGACTGAGCAGGACCCTAAGGGGTCCAGGTTGCGCGCTTGGCCCGACTGCCTCTTCTTCATCAGACGATGACCAAGAGAACTCAATGGAAGGAGGGCTCGCCGCTCTCTGACCTTCGGCACCGCTCATTTTCAAAAGAAACAAAGAACTTAAACAAAAAAGAAGATCAAAGTCCTTACCAGAGTCTAATCGGCGTCGGAGAAACTGGAGAAAATGAGAGAACTTCGAAGCTATGAGCAGGAGACTGAAAATGGAATGAGAGAACAACTGGCTAACCCTCCCCTATTTATACTAGTCCGAGCATTTAATGCTCGCGAGGTTCTAGGCGGCGCATCGATTGGTGAGACTCGACAATGCTCGACACTTCTCTCAAATATCCGAATGTTCGTGAGATCGTTTAATTGGAGATCGGCATAATAAGTTAAATATTTTGAATAAAGGATCGCTTAAGTGTCATTCGTAAAGAACCGATCGGATGAACACAGTAGAGATCGAAAAATAATCAATGCAAAAATAAGATGATAACCGACAAAATAAAGTCTTTATTCTCAAAAGATCGGATTACATCATTTGGGCGATCTCTAGGGATCGGATTACAATAAAGGACTAACTACATCATTTGGGTGATCTCTAGAGATCGGATTACACTAACATGGGATCACATCATTTCTGGGATCTCTAGAGACCGTGAAAAATCCTATCGAAGAGGTGATCTAAGGATCGCTTTATAACTTATCCCAAGGATACTCCCGGAGATCCATGGATCGGTTTATAACTAATTCAAGGATACTCCCGGGTGATCTAAGGATCGGTTTATAATCGATCCCAAGGATATTGCCGGAAGCTTAATCCGTCGAACACCCAATGTGGATCGAATCATTGTAACACTCAATGTGATGAGAAGCCGAATGAACTCGATTGAGCAACTCGAGATCGGTACAACCAAGCCCGCAATACGGATCGGTCAAATCAGTTCTCTCACCATCGCCGATTAGGACCATCCAATCACCGGATCATAAATTTTCATCGAGGAATAGGAATTCCATCTAAGAGGATCAAAACCACGCTTGTAGCCTAACTTTCCCGAACAGCTAGAACCAAGAAACAAGGAGAAAGAGAGAAAAATCGAATGAAGGAAATGCCACTATCAACGAGGTATATATAGGGAAAATGGGCATTTAATGTCGAAAAAACGGCGGACGCTTGAAAATCGAGATGTAATTAATGCTTGGACCGAATCCGGTCGATCAAGGGATAAAAGAGATCGGAGATAGGAGATCGGCATGAGAGATCGGAATAGGAGCTAGGAGGGATCGGAAGACAAAAAGAATAAGACAAATTCCAATAACCGCCGCCGATTAGAGCCGAGGTAGTTAAAGCGTGTGACGAGATCTCCACCGCACACCTAAAAATCGCCCGCACGCAGTGCCGGTATGTCATGACGATCCTGTACATCCCAATCTCCACCGTTGATCTCACTTGTAAGGATGAATCCGAACCCTTGGATCAAAAGAGAAGATGACAATACCAGCGTTTTCACTCTCACCCTCGGTCGTTCCGGACAAGAGGATTCAAGACCGTCGGATTAAAAGAGGAAAAGGACAAATACTTTGAGAAGCGATCTCAGCCATTCGTTTTGATTCTCTTTAATTCCTGAACATCCGATCATGTAATTCAAAATCCTTACCCTCCATCTCCTCAAAATGAATCCCGACCCTTCATGGGGAGCACGATTCCTATAAATACTGCATGAAAAGCTGCTCAAGGGGGACAAAAATATAGGCAAGAGGTCGCTATTATCGTGGAGGAACTCAAACTTCATTCGATTTGTTACTCTGCTGTTTTGTAGTAATTAAAAATACTTTTGAAACTAGTTTTTGAGTGTTTTCTTGAAAAAGATTATGAATATTTGAACTCTACATTTCCAGTTTGTTCATTATCCGGTCATACTCTCATCATCTCTGCTTTCCTTTCCTCTGCTCAAGCTCAACTTCCTTTCACTGGTTCTTACCGGTTACCTTTTAGCTAAATCATCTCTCGGTTTCACGACAGACATCAACTCTCAGGCTGATCAATCCGCCATCTTCATCACTGTTTACCACTTCACAGTTATTTCAATATATTTGGCTCCTCACAGGTAAGAGTTCACACTACTGTTTACGTTTGTTTCCTGCACTTCCTTTGTTCTTCATACATCTGCAACTTTCTTCAAGGTTATTTTGTACAAGAGAACCCAAGAGAAAATATTGTTATAAGAGTTCATGTTACTGTTTTATTAAGTGTCTACGTTTATTTCCCGCATTTTCCTTGTTCTTCTTACATCTAGACCATTTCTGCACAAGCAATCCCAAAGAAAGTCACTCTCAAATCATTTTTTTTAGTGATCAGTTCATTTTATTGATCTCCGTCATTTCTGAAAACCAGTTTTCTAACTCTTTGTAGTATGTAAATGGTTGGGTAACGTAGGTAGTGCAACTTAGAGGTCTTCTTTAAAAGAGGACACGAATAACACGTCAGAAGATAGCCGAACTATTAGGCCGACGTGACAATTCGACAAAGATGTCATGAAATGGAATAAGACCAAAGTAAACGAAACAGAGTGGATCGGTCATTAATAGATATTGGTAAAATGACCACATGAAAAGGCCAGTGAATCAAGTCTAGTGTTCCCCGTTCAGCCACAGGATATCCATAAACCTTATCCCCGGCATTTTTGAAGGTCAGAATTCTTAGTTTAGGGTTCTTAAGACCCGTAGCTGTGGTTAAATTTTTGAAGGTCGGAAAAGTCTTTGTCCGAGTCTCATCAAAATAGAAGGGGTCGGAAGAGTCCTTATCCTATCCTTGCCTAAAAGTTTTAAGTCAACTCTTAAAGGAGATCGGAGGAGGGTTCTTATCCGGTCTCCCTTCAAAATTTTGATAAACATTAAGTAGGGATCGGAAGAGAGTTCTTATCCGGTCTCAACTCAAAACATTAACGAATAATTCTAAAGGAGATCGGAGGAGGGTTCTTATCCGGTCTCCTCTCAAAATTTTAATAAATAACTTAAAAGAGATCGGAGGAGGATTCTTATCCGGTCTCCCTTCAAAATTTTAATAAACATTAAATAGGGATCGGAGGAGAGTTCTTATCCGGTCTCAACCTCAAATTTTAATAAACATCTGAAAGAGATCGGAGGAGAGTTCTTATCCGGTCTCTTCCTCAAAACTTCAAATAAATAACTTAAAAGAGACCGGAGGAGGATTCTTATCCGGTCTCCCCTCAAAATTTTAATGAACAACTTAAAAAAAAAGATCGGAGGAGAGTTCTTATCCGATTCTCACACCCGTTCACTAAGGTTGTCTCATTTACTTATGTATCTGGGTGATCCAAATTTAGTGAAAAATCAAACATTCCTTCTACCAAAAGGATTAACATTGCCGCCTAAGCCCTTCTAACTAATTTGTAAAGGACGCAGAATTAAATCTACTTACCCTTATTAAGGGACGAGGTGGGGTGCCTAACACCTTCCCCGCCCGTTTACGGACCCCGAACTTAGAATCTCTGTTTTGAAGTGGTTTCATTTTTAATTTAACTTCTCAAATGGTTTTCTTTAGTTTCCCTCAAAACTAAGGTGGCGACTCCTCACTTTTTCCCACTTCGGTGAGTGATCGTCCGGGCGACCGCAAAATCCCATTGCGACAGTACCTATTGTCAATGCAAAAGTCAACATTTTTGTTGACCAATGAGGTGAATAGTGACGCCAAAACTTGAAATTCAAAATTTGAAATTAGAAATGCATCTAGGGGACTTTAAATTGCAATTGGCAATTAATACTAGTAAATGTAAAACTCAAAATGTGGGATCTTGGTGTAATTAGAATTAATATATCCATTAAGTATAAAAAGGTCAACATTTTGGTTGACTAGTAAGGTGAATAGTAATCAAAATGATTAGTAAATTAAGATGAAGACCTAGAACCAATTCTAAGCTTAAATGCTTAGAATTGTATGACAAATATGGACTATGCATCCTAGTCAAAATTGTTAAAAAGAAATTTAGGCCATAAATTTGAAATCCATGAAATATTCATGGATTACTTGAAACATGAAAGATAAGTCACCTAATTGATGTGATCAATATGAATAACATAATGAATGGACAAATAAACCGTATTAATGTATGAATGAGACATTAGTTCTCATTATTGTAAAGATGAGAAGTATTTTGAGTACAATGGTATAAAAGGATAATTGATGAGAATTGTGATCATATAAATGATCAAATGAATGTATGAATTATGATTGAAATTTATCATGAAATAATGAAGTCATAAAGCACAATATATTAATATTTTAAAGTATCAAATGCCCTAGTATACCTAACAAGATTGGTTTGGATAGTTTGGCATGCCAATAGGGTATTGTTTTAGCAGTACTGTGAAAGGAAGGGCTTTATGCTTGTATTCATGGCTTTATGCCCGTTTCCATGGCTTTTATGCCCGTATTCATGGCTTTTATGCCAATTATGTGATATCATGGCTCTTTAGCCATCGATTGCATACGTGGTTGGCGTTACGCGTCCCATGGTATGACGGCGAGGCACGCGGTGTCGATGCCAACGACCCGTTATCCATCCGATCGTCTAGTATAGGTTACTTGGGCGATCAATTAAAGTATTATTCAATTCAGCGCTAAGTTAAGTTAAGTATAATGAAAATCCAATACAATTAAATTAAGTATTGAATGAATAAGCAAAAGAGATTAGCAAAAGAAACATAACAAAAATATAAATTGCAGAATGCATGCACTTGAAATACAATACGGATAGAATAAATTATATACCGCTAGTATTCTGAAAAGTTATAAACTAAGCACTTCCAAAGAGGAACAAACTAGTATATAAGATCGTTGATACTAGAAATACCATACCAAATTAAATTGATTCTTGAGTATCCGAATTATCATTTATTTCTTTCTTTACTTGTATATATTATTTCGTTATATTATTGCACCACTAAGCGAAATGCTTAGCGCGATGGAATTGCTTCCTCGTGCAGTGCATCAAGGTAAAACCAGATGGTCGATCGAGATTTTGGAGCCCGGATCTGCGAAGTGTCGAAGAGTTCAAGATTGTCACCTCCTCGGAATGCATGTAGATAGGGCTCATTTTATACATGTTATGTATATTGTTCATTCCTAGCACATTGTAAATTATTTGTATATCTTGTACAAAATAAACTCATGTAATGAACCTATGAATTATGGAAGCTATTCAAAGTAAGTATTTTAGTATGTGAATTGAATTTGAGTTATAATGAGATTATACTTGTGAATATTGAGATATTGAAAATCTAATGAGATTTCTGAGAAATCTGGATACTGCATTGAGATACATTATGTTTGAAAATTTTTGAGACTATTAAGTTTGAGAAATTGAGTATATATTGAAATTATCTTTGGCAGGTTCAGA
The DNA here is from genome assembly GCF_030052815.1 of Hevea brasiliensis. Lineage (NCBI taxonomy): Eukaryota > Viridiplantae > Streptophyta > Magnoliopsida > Malpighiales > Euphorbiaceae > Hevea > Hevea brasiliensis. The sequence continues at coordinate 32,865,856 of NC_079499.1, read as the reverse complement.
AGAACTGTTAGTCCAAATTACAGCCGACACTTTGTCGGATTATCGTTAAAATTTTTGAAATTTCCAACTTAGTTAGATTTTGATAAAAGTAAAAATAGCCTAAATCTTCAATAAAGTTTTTGAATAAATAAATCAAGGACTGTAATGAAATCAGATAAAATAGAGTGCTCCGGCACACTGAGTGGCATAACTTGCTCGGCTACACTGTAGTCGGGTAAGGGGTGTCACACGAGTAGTAATTTGGGGAAGAGAAAAGAATTTGAGGAGCCCCGAGCTTAGGGATATAACAGAGGTGGATCATCATGGTAGAGACCACAAAGGTCCAGTCGTTGAACAACTAGAATTTCCTACCCTCCCGGCCAATGTGAAACTTGTGGAAGAAATCATGGTGGGGTGTGCTACAAGGCCATAGGAGCCTGTTATAACTGTGGAGGCACAGGACACTTTGCCAAGGACTACACCAGTACTCGCAGAGTTGGACCACTTTTTACTACTACTAAAGGGTCAGTTCAGAGCCCTGTTACTAGAGGTTCACAACCACCTAATAGAGGTAGAGGCAGGGGTAGAGCTAGTCCAGCAGGCAGCCAAGGCACAGTGAATCAGTCAGAGAAAGGAAGTGCATCAGTTAGAGTTTATGCAATGAGACAGAGAGAAGAGGTCGAGACATCTGATATTGTGGCTAGTACCTTCTCAACTTTTAATCAAGATGTCTTTGTGTTATTTGATCCGGGTTCTACCCATTCCTATGTGAGTGCTAGCATCATTGATTGCATTGTTGTTCCATGTACAAAAATGGACTTTGAAGTGCTAGTAACAAGTCCGCTAGGACAGGAGGTCAGGGTTAGTAGAATGTATAGAGATTGTCCTTTAGTGATCCAAGGACATAATTTTCTGTGTGATTTCATTGAAATGCCCTTCAGAGATTATGATATCATCTTGGGCATGGATTGGTTAGCCAGGCATCACGCTATGATTGACTATAGGCTGAAGACAGTCACTTTTGGTTTCCCTCAGTACAGTGATGTGGTAATACACGGGGAGAGGCAACTATTGCCATCAAACATCATTTCGGCTGCACTAGCCAGAAAAATGATCAGAAAGGGGTGTGAAGCATACTTGGCACATGTGGTAGACACCCAAGTGGGGAGTCCAGCATTGAGGGACATCCCTACAGTATATGACTTTCTAGATGTGTTTCCTGATGAATTGTCAGGATTACCTCCAGAAAGAGAGGTGCAGTTTGAAATTTATCTTATGCTTGGTGTGGATCCAATCTCCATAACACCATTCAGAATAGCACCAGCAGAGTTGAAGGAGTTGAAGGTACAGTTGCAAGAACTACTTGAAAAGGGCTTCATCCGCCCTAGTGTGTCACCTTGGGGAGCACCAGTATTGTTTGTTAAGAAGAAAGATGGCACTCTTCGCTTATGTATCGACTACCAACAATTGAATAAGGTGACAATAAAGAACAGATATCCATTGCCTCACATTGATGATCTGTTTGATCAGTTGAAGGGTGCGGCTGTATTCTCCAAAATTGATTTGTGATCTGATTATTATCAGTTGAAAGTGCAAGAGCAGAGTATTCCAAAAACTGCTTTCAGAACTCGGTATGGCCACTATGAGTTTTTAGTAATGCCATTCGGGTTAACTAATGCTCCAGCTGCTTTTATGGATCTGATGAACACTATCTTCAAAACATATCTCGACCAGTTTGTGGTAGTATTTGTTGATGATATTTTGATATATTCGAGGAATGCAGAGGAGCATGACAGACATCTGCGGATTGTACTGCAGACTTTAAGGGAGAAACAGCTATAGGCCAAATTGTCGAAATGTGAATTTTGGCTGAAAGAAATCTCCTTCTTGGGATATGTTGTGTCAGCTGAAGGGATCAAGGTAGATTCCAGCAAGGTAGAAGCTATCCTAAGTTGGAAACCGCCCAGGAATATCATAGAAATTCACAGTTTTCTGGGTTTAGCCAGATATTACCGCTGATTTGTGAAAGGGTTTTCTATGTTAGCTTCTCCACTGACCAAGCTGCTTTGGAAAGATGTAAAATTTCAGTGGACAGATAAATGTCAGCAGAGTTTTGATGAGTTGAAGAAGTGTTTGACTGAAGCTCCAGTCCTTACTTTACCTACCCCGAGTAAAGAATACACAATTTATAGTGATGCTTCTCACAATGGGTTAGGCTGTGTACTGATGCAAGATCAGAATGTCATTGCTTATGCATCATGCTAGCTGAAACCGCATGAGAGGAATTACCCAACACATGATTTTAAGCTAGCAGCTATTGTTTTTGCTCTAAAGATCTAGAGACACTATTTGTATGGAAAGAAATGCTACATTTACACAGATCACAAGAGCTTGAAGTACTTAGGCACCCAGAAGGAATTGAACTTGAGGCAAAGGAGATGGTTAGAACTGATTAAAGATTATGATTGCTTAATAGACTATCAGCCAGGGAAAGCAAATGTGGTGGCTGACGCCTTAAGTTGCAAGATTATGGCAAGTCTTAGAGTTTCTCCTTTATCCATGGTACATGAATTGAAAGCACAACATGCCAGTTTAGAGATTGATGATGAGGGACAGACAGTAGTTGCATGGCATGTACAGCCAGTGTTGATTGATCAGATCAGAATGGCTACTCAGAGCGATGAAAAATATCAGAAGCTACTGAAAGAAGTCCAACAGGGCAAAAAACCTGAATTCTCTGTGAGAGATGATGGTTTACTACTACATCAGGGCAGAATGTGCGTTCCTAATGATGTGGAATTGAGACAGATCATTATGAAGGAAGCACATGAGTCTCCTTTTGCTATGCACCCTAGTGGAACTAAAATGTACAGAGGACTGAAAGAGTACTACTGGTGGATGGGTATGAAGAGGGATATAGCAGACTTTGTTTCCAAATGCCTAACTTGTCAGCAAGTGAAGGAAAAACATCAAGTTCCAGCTGGTTTATTACATCCATTGCCAGTGCCAGAGTGGAAATGGAAACGGATAACTATGGATTTTGTGATGGGACTTCCGAGGACACAGAATAGTCATGATGCAGTATGGGTTATAGTTGATAGATTAACCAAGTCTGCTCACTTTTTGCCGTTCCGGATGGACTACAGCCTGAAGAGATTGGCCAAATTGTACATAAATGAGATTGTAAGACTGCCTGGAGTGCCAGTATCGATTGTATCTGACAGAAATCCTAGGTTCACTTCTAAATTCTAGGGTAGTCTACAGAGAGCCCTAGAAACTAGATTGAACTTCAGCACAGCATTCCACCCACAGACAGATGGCCAGTCTGAGAGAGTAATTCAAATAGTGGAGGACATGCTACGGGCTTGTGTGATTGAGTTTGAAGGTAGTTGGGATACACACTTGCCTTTGATTGAGTTTGCTTATAACAACAGCTACCAATCAAGCATTGGGATGCCTCCATATGAAGCTTTGTATGGCAGAAAGTGCAGAACTCCCCTATGTTGGGATGAAGTAGGTGAAAGAAAGATGATTAGGCCAGAAATTATTTAGCAGACAGAGGAAAAGATCAGATTGATCAGAGATAGAGTCAAGGCTGCATCAGACCATCAGAAGTCCTATGTTGATCTGAAGAGAAGAGACATTGAATATGCAGTGGGTGATAAAGTATTCCTCAAAGTTTCTCCTTGGAAGAGGATTATGAGATTTGGCAGAAAGGGGAAACTAAGTCCTCACTTTATCGGACCATATGAGGTTCTGGAAAGAGTGTGTCCTTTGGCATATCGGTTAGCATTACCTCTAGAGCTAGAAAGGATACACAGTGTCTTCCATGTGTCCATGTTAAGGAGGTACAGATCTAACCCATCTCATGTACTATCAATTGAAGAGATTGAGGTAAATTCAGACCTCTCATATGAGGAAGAACCCATAGAAATTTAGGCATATGAGGTGAAGCAGCTGAGGAATAAACAGATACACCTGGTTAAAGTGCTGTGGAACCATCATTCAGGCCATGAAAGCTACTTGGGAACGTGAAGAGAATATGAGGAGACAACACCCACAACTATTCAGAGACTAATGCTAGCTAAAATTTCGAGACAAAATTTATTTTAAGGGGGGGAGAATTGTAACACCCCTATGTTTGGTAGTGCATTTTACTGTTCCAGTGACCAATGTTATCCGGACAGCTAGGATGCCTAGAACTACACTTAGATATGGATGAGTAGACATAAAATAATGAAATACAAGAAAAAAAATACAAGAAAAACAAAGGACAAATAATAGCAATGAAATGTAACCAAGTTAAACGAGCCGAGAACCCTAGCGATGGGTGACCGCACTAGGAAGTTACAGCGTGGACCGTTGACTAGCCCTGAACCGCGGGGAACCTTGGAAAATATTTTAAGACATAATTAAAGACTTATTGAAGCATAAATATCATTAGAAATATCAAAGAAAAATTAATTAATTAGTACAAAGAAAAACGAGAAATCGAGAAAATGACAAAACTCCGTGTTACCGAAAAATCAGGAACACAACCCGAACAGGGGCATTGTGGTCATTTGACACCCCGAGTTGTCTTTTGACCTAAATTTCCATTAAAAATAAATGATATTACACTTGGAAAATATCATGAAAAATTAAATTGGTGGTACATAATCTAAATAGCAAAAGATAGGAGTTAAATGTGGGAATTTGGAAACTTTAGAATAAAACAAATATTAAACCCTTTACTTAGTGCTCCACTAACTCCATTAAGTGGACCATTAAGCCTATTATGGTAGAATATGCCTTCATCTTCCTCACTTTGCAAAACCAGCCGAAACTTCCTTGAAAGAAATCCTCCATGGCCGAATCTTCCAAGCTCCATGCAAGCTTGTTTAAGCCATTTTCCCCCTGAGTTTCTTCATTAACCTTGCTCCTCACCTTATAAGGAAGAGTTTGATAACAATTTTAAGAAGTTTAGTGAGGTTTTGATCAAGCTTCAAAAGTGGTAAGTGAATGTTTTCAAATCTTACTTCATTAAACTTTGAATGGTTATTGTGGGTAGTTGTTTTGTGGAGGAATTTTTGATGTTTGATAAATTAATGGAGGGTTACATTTCGGCAGCCATGAGGACTCACCATGAACAACTTTTTCTTGTATGTAAATAGTGGTTTGGATGATGATTTAAATGTTTAATCATATTGAAGTTGAGTTCCATGTGTAAGGTTTGAATTGTAAGCTTGAAAAGGGAAAGTGGAAATTGATGGGTATGTGTAAACTTGTGGCAGCCTTATAAAGAAGATCAAAACGTGTTGTTTCATGGTTTGGTTTATGGAATTATATTGTTGAATTATGTTGTTATGGATGGCAGCATGTATTTGTGTATAAAGGTTTGAATTTGGACATGTAAATGAGGTGCATTCATGTGTTTAATTGTTGTAATTGGACTTGGAAAATTCTGGGTTATAGTGTGCATATTGAGAATGGTTATAAGCTGCCAAAATGACCAAAAATGAGTTGTTAAATGTATTAATGTTATGGTACAAACCAGAATTGGCATGGAAGAGTGACTTGGTAAGCATAGGATGTGTAATTGGTAAATGATGAATAATGTGCAATAGGGCTGTGTATGTTTTGGCTTAGAAACTTAAGTGTGTGGCTCCAATTGCTATGAGACCAATTGGAGGTGAAACTAGGTACAAAATGTGCCAACTTTCATGAAGGAAGATTATCAAAATTTTGCCTAGAAGGTGACTTAAAAAATGACCAAATCCGGATTAGTGCTTTGAAAACTTAAAAATTGACCATTTGGGCAGCAGTTAGTGTTTTGGCCATAACTCACTCAAAACAGGTCCAATTGACCTGAAATTTTTACCATGAATACTTGAGAATATATCTACAATTCTTATGAAGTCACCAAAGCCCAGAAATGGCCAGAACCAAGCCAAATAGCTTGCACAAGTTCAGGTCCAAAAACTGGCCGAACCAAAAGTGACCTAAAAATGACCTAAAGTTTCTATTTTGGTACATTCTGTCCAGCATTGGTAGATTGACCATAACTTGGTCTACACAACTCAGAATGACCTAAAATTTTGCCCCGCTGCAATAAGACATAGACCTACGTGTTTGTAGTTTAGACCAGAACCCGAAAACCGAGGGAACTAGGTTATCCGGTTAGGTCAAATTAGTATACCGAAATCTGACAAATTGCAATAAAATGCAATATACATGAAAATGAATTTGGTAACATGTACCAACACTAAAAGGCTATAAAATATGACATATTAGTAATATTAAAACCTAATTCACCTAGAGTGCATCGAGAGTCAACATCTTAGGTTGACTAAGGAAATAATAGAATTCAATAAATTAATCACTAAACCTTATTGTTAGAGACAGTTTAAATGAGTACTGAAACACTTCAAATTATGTGTTTCAGTTAGCAAAGACTTAGGGAAAGGAAAGGAAACACTGAGTCAGAGCCAAGAGACAGTTATAAGAGGTTTGTGCACAATAGTTATTTCTTTTGAATTTTTCAATTGAAATAAATTATGACTATTTGTATATTATTGTTTTAAATTGTGAAAAATTGTTTGAATTATATTTGATAGATACTTATTGATTGAAAAACATTATAAAAGGTTTGAAACCACAGCTATCATGTATATTGATTGAATTCCTCGCTTGCTTGTCTAGTAGAATGAATTGACTTTGAATTACCTCTTTGGCTGAAGTGTTGAGGTGTGTGTCTGTTGAGGACAAATAGAATGAGTACTCATATTATTGCTAGCTAGCTATGTTATTCCTCATTAGCCATCAGCTTTTGGGATGAATTGAACTTTGGCAACATGATTAAGCTCTGTGTGTGTGCGATTTATTGATATTTATTGTAATATTGTGAAATGGAGTTTAAATTCTTTATGACCTTCACTGTCTTATGAATTTAACTATGGTTTTAAGTATCCACTATTTATATGACTTATAATTTGTGATTTAAAGTTGCATTTTGTTAATGTTGTGCACCACTGAGACATTGGCTCAGCGATAGCTTTTCATTGCTGTCGCAGGTAGACAGACTGATAGGGCAGCAGACTAGGCTGCTAGTACTACACTGACAGATCATCGGGTATATTGAGTATACCGTATTTTGCATTTTGTATTGTAATATATGTTCAGTGTATATATATAGTGTTCTTGGTTTTGAGCAGTTGTAAATTAAAATTGTACATTGAAGTTGTAAAATAAATTGTAAATTATTTTGGCTTGTAAAATTTGTGATATATTTCTTTTATCTTAGCTTTTGAAAACACTGGAAAAATTATTGTGGATTTGAGTTGGCAAATGTTGAGAAACATATTATATTGATTGAATATTGGAGTTTGGGGATTGAACAAAATAATTGAAGTGCTTTTTTACAGGTTTTTGAAGAACTGTTTTATTCAAAATACAGATGACACTTTGCCAAAATTTTTTACAGAAATTATTAATACTTCAATTGTGTTAGCTATTTCACTTCAGTTAAAAATTTTTTTTAACACCTGTAAATAGTGCTCACCACTGTAAAAAGAAGTAAGAAAAGGTTTAAGATCCCTTGTAGTGTATTTAATGGGTTATCAGTAGACGAAGTTGGTAATTCATTAGGTATACTACGGGAACATGTTATGCCTTACGGAGGGGTAGGGTGTGACAGGAATTCTTTCTCTCTATACTATCTAACATACAAGCTTTAAGCTATTTATAATAATCCCCCACTTAGCTTGTATTATTAGATCCCATTGTTTCATGCATAATAAAAAGTATCTTTTGATTTAAACTTTTCCTTAGTGTAAGTATTTCAAAGTTCTAAAGAAATCATGGTGGCCTTAGCTTAGATATAGATTCCAATTAAATAGAACCAAAAGTACCATACACATGAATCAATTAGTTTGAGTTAAAAAGTTCCCCAAAATTTTAGCACGAATATGGCCTTGTGCTACCTCCTGTTTTCATAAACATTTACAAATGTTATTCTCACTTTTGTTAAAACGCCACCACTTCCTATATTCATATAGGTGAAGTTTCCTTTGTAATAATATTTAAACTTTATTAAAAGTATAAATACTCATCCTCATTCCATTAACTTAGAACACTAAGTACTTAATTACAACATTTACTAATAACTTGTTGTTACCCTTTAAACTTTATTTAGTAATAATATTATAAAGTAGGGCTCCCATCAGTAGTAAATTTAATGGAATATTCTAAATCCTAATCAGTACATGTACTTATGATCATAACTCTTGAGAGCCCTTTGATCAAAGGATTTGTTAGATTATTATAGGATTTAACATAAACATGGTAATAACACCATTAGAGACTAATTGTCTTACATTTTCATGTCTTAAGCTTAAATATATATACTTTCAATTGTATATTTTACTATAAGCTTTAGCCATCATGATTTGACTATCACAATATAAAGAAATAGATGGCACAGGTTGTGGCCACAACTTAATATCCGATAACAAGTTTCTTAGCCATTCTGCTTCTTTACCAACATTCGCCAAAGTTATAAATTCAGAATCCACGATAGAATGAGTTATACAAGTTTATTTCTTTAATGTCCAAGAAACAGAACCTCCACCTAAAGTGGACACCCAACCAAAGGTTGACTTATTAGTCTTAGTACTACTTATCCTATTAGCATTTGTATAACCCTAGGATCTTCACCATATTTGTTTCACTAGTCAACCATATAATCACATGCTTATAACATGAACTACATAAATAATTCACAGTCTAGATATGTACCTTATTTGCAGAAATAAATTGCTCCATAACTTATTTAAAATGAGAGCATCCAAAAATAAAGAACCAAGTTAAACTTGCACATACACACAAATGCATACTCATTTGTCCTTTGTTACTTCTTACAAATGACTTGTAAGGCTCTTATTTTTACTACTAAAAAAGTATCAACCTTTTGGCTAATAAATTCATCTCTTCATGCATGTAACTATTAAAAAGAATAGCATCCTTTAATTTGGTTCATCTTTTGGCTAAGGGACACAACTCTTTGCATGGATACAACTTTTTATATAGTTTTAACGAAATTGGAAATTAATAGCAGAATAATCTATAATTTATAATTCTTTTTTTAAATATCCAAAAACCCTTGAAATTTCTTTCCAATATTCCACACTAGAATTATTAGTATATCTTGATAATTTATATATTACAAAAGCAATATCAGGAGTAGCACAATGCATAGCATATATTAAGCTACCAATAGCACTAGCACACTTAATTTGAGTAATTATTTTACCAAAATTTTCAGTCAATTTGCAATAAATATCATATAAAGTATTTTCTTCCCTTAATATAATAAAATTGACAAAGAGTAAATTCCCCACTATGTTACAGCTAGATAGTTTAGGCAGATCCCTCAAGGATAATAACCAAAATATAAATCTAGACAACAATTTTAAAATTCTCCCAAGAATAAATTAAGGAATAATAATATTGATTGTAGATAAAAATAAAGAGAAGAGACAAAAAAGAAAAGTTAATAGATTTTTGTTCCAAACTGCTATTTATAAAGAATTTGAATCTCTTCAAACATATACAATAGTTCACTTTGTATATATTAGAATAATTACATCTGTTCACTTATACCTTTTAGAATAGATACAATAGTTTACTTTGTATTTCTTAGAACAATTATATTTGTTCACTTGTACCCTTTTTAGAATAAATATAATTGTTTACTTTGTATCTCTTTAAATAATTACATCTGTTCACTTATACCTTTTACAACAGATACAATCATTCACTTTCTATCTTTTAGAACAATTACATCTATTCACTTATACCTCTTAGAATATATACAACCATTCACTTGTATTTCTTAGAACAGATACAACCATTCACTTATACTTCTTAAAACAGATACAACCATTCATTTTGTATCTCTTAGAACAATTATATTTATTCATTTACACCTTTTAAAACAGATATAACTCTCAGTAATAAATTGTTCATTTTGATGCCTTTTAATGAACATACATAACTCTTTCGATTCCCATCACTAATATTTTTAACAATATCCCCACCTAGTTAGTGATAGACACAATTAATATGAATTAGGATTTATGCATATAAAAAGTGTTTTTCGACTTATGCACATAAATATTATTACCTTCTTTAACACATTCACCATGAGTTTTAGCATTATAATATAACCTTATATTTCTTCTAATTATAAGCATATCAAAAATGTAAAGACAAATTATCACATAAAAAACTTTTCATGTGTAAGTATTTCTGAATCTGTTTAAAAAAAAAGTCGTATGTGGCATACAGTAATTTCTTCCTATAATAATTCAAACTAGAAGTATGATGTGCTATTATTCCTCCTAATTGTAGCGATTTGGGAACTACAACTTTCAAATCTTTAAACTTTGAAACAAAGATATGCAACTCATGGACTTATCCATAACAGGCATATTATCAAGTATTTAGAATTCAAAATATTTCATAATGAGAAATTTATCCATACCTTTTTTTTTTAATTGTATTCGAATTCTAACGAATTCTAGATTTCCTTTAGAAGCTTAACAGAAGTAAATAAATCTTATAGCTTATCTGATGAGTTGTTGAGAATATGACCTCTGCATGGCAATTCATCTTCTTTTTCGGATCTGCTTTCACCTTCTCAGTGAACATAATGTTCCTTAAAATAATCAAGTTTCACGACCTCTTGATTCATCACAGAAATAGCCTTAGACTTCATTGCGATTAATACCTTAAAATTGTTGAGGCAGTGGATGTAGAATAGGTTTTGAGGCGTAATGAATCACTATATTTAAGGTATTAATTGCCTCCACTAGATTGCTGCAAGGTTATGACAATATACCTCCAGGATACAACAAAACCTGAAATCTGCAGACAACAACTCTTAAAGATTTCCCTTAAGAACTTTTTATACGAACCGAATTTAGAGAGACTAGAAGAAAAAGAAGAAGAAGTAGAAGTAGTATATATCTGGATTGAAAAACTCATCCATATTTATAAAGAATGAAAAGTTATGGCGCATTTTCTAGATAGACACATCTATCTATCTCCAATAGATACAACTGTTTGTATAAAAGACATATCTGTTTATTAACAGACACTTATACAAATAGTTGTGACCGTTTGTATAGAATAGATATGTCTGTTTATTAACAGACACCTGTACAAACAGTTGTGACTCTTTGTATAGAATTGATATGTCTGTTTATTAATAGATATATCTACTTATTAATAAACACATCTGTTCGTAATTTATTTACAGAAATTACAAAAAGATAATTATTTTATTTCACACATGTATGTGCCAAGTGCCATAATAGAATAATATATATATAAATAATCGTTAATTTCATTCCATTAGGAAATGCATTCTACCAAAAGTATTAATGAGAATTATTCTAAACATAACTAGCTTAACGACAAGAGAGTTTTTTTTGAAAATCCACTCCAGGAATCTGTGAGTAGCGTTTTGCTACTAGTGTAGCTTGCTAAGACATTCAAGGATGCCATCTGATTGGGGTTTGGTTTTGAAGACCTATTTGCTTTCCGAAAACATTCATATCTAATTGGCCTAGAACAAGATCCCTTGTATTATTCTGATATAGAGCTAAGAGTTATTTCATAGTTGTTGTCCATCCTTCATTCAATGTTTGTTTTACTGGTTTAATTCAGCAGGAATGCATGCAACCATAAGTGCAAAATCAAATTGCTTGTAACGTAGTTTTAGTCTTATAATACATAATTTTAATTGTGTTGCCATATAGAATGGGATATAATTACTCATCTCCCTTTCATCTATTAATAAAATGGGTTGATTATTGGTATCATCTGCATGACTTGGAGTGCTAAATTCCATTCTTTGATTTGAAGAAGAAATGGAGTGAGAGGCTGGCTCATCAACACACTAATGAATTGCATATTAGACCTTGTACTAGTGTCTAATAAATTCTCGTTAGTGGTGGAAATAATCATATTGGAACAAGATTGAATGTTGGGATAATGTTCATGAATATGATTTGGCTCCTTTGTTTCATTTGATTGTTGTGGCCATAAATGATATGCAAAATCTGAATGCTCTTCAATTTCTTGGCTAGCTTTATCATGTAAATACAATAAACAAGGTTCCTCAAAGGGAAAAGTTTTCTAGTTAAGGATTACATGGTGCAAATGATAAACTCATCCATTTAATGGGTATAGGAGTGGTGTCGGCTAGGATACCTGCAAAAATTATAGTACTCAAACCTGAACACGATTATATATATAATAATTGAATCCATATTAAATTAATTAAAAATTTTTTACTATATGTACCTGTTCCAAACTTGTTTATCATTACCTACATACTACCCAAATCTAAATTCAAAATATTAAAAAATTATGGCAAAAATTTCTAAATTTTAAAATAATTAAATAAAATAGAACACTCGTGGGTACCTGTTACTTGCTACTCATTTAGTAAATGGGTTCGGATACCCAAGAAAACCTGCCTGACTATAGCATCCCTATAGTTGGGTAGTAACATTGATACCCTTAGAAAAACTCACTATAGCCTAAAAACAATATATGTGCGTGTGCAAGTGTGTGAAGCATTTAGATACAAAAACACACAAAGAGTTGTAATCATGGGTCTTACCTGTTAACTTCTCAAAAGGACTTCTCATTTGCAAAACACTACAGAAATTGATTATTAATGAGCTAATTAAGCAGTTGTTGTAAAAGCTTTCAGTCAAAATCTTTTGGGGACATGACTATAATAACATTGTTAAACCCAACTAAGTTATGTTTTGATGCTTTCTTTTAGCGATACCATTATGCTCAAGGGTTTTCAGACAAGAAATTTGATGTTTGATTCCATTAGTTTCTACATAATTTAGTAATTGTTTGTTTGTGGAGAACTCACCACCGCCATCAGATTAGAATTATTTCTTTCTCAAATTGAGTTTTGTAAATTTTTGAATATAAAATATTGAAGAAAATTTGATTTTTCTAATAGAGGAAATAACCAAGTATAACGAGTGCATTCATCAACATAATTCATAAAATACTTAAATCTTTAAGAAGATAAAATTGGAGCAAGTGCCTGTAAATCACAATGACATTTCACCAAAGGTATATAACAATATTCAATAATGTAGACATTTATTTTTTTAATCTCTTGAGCATTGCATATATAGAGGTAATTAGGGGTTTGATGATGATAAATGCTGGAGGATTTTGGGAAGTTTTGGAGCGCTACAGGGATATTGGCATTGATGGTAAGCATAGAAAAAACAAAATAAAAATGAAAAAGGAAAATGAAAAATGAAAAGATAAAATAAAATTGGATTAGAATAAAAATTAGGCTTTAAGGCTTAATTAAATGGCCAATTGGGAGTTAAGCCAAACTAGAGCCTTAGCCGCGTGATTAGGTGAAAGCTTAGGCCTTCCAAAACCTCATCAAAGGTCCAAGAAGGTTTGAGCTAAGCTAGTCAAAATGACAAGCTCACTAGGCCAAGCTAAAAGCCCAATTGCCAATGATTAAGACAAGGGGGCCTAAGAGTTTTTTATTTTTATTTTTATTTTTATTTTTATTTTTTTTAAGTCCATTAAGCTTTAATTAATTAATAAAATAAATTTAAAAAAAAAAAAGATAAGTGAGTTTATCTCTTTGACAGTTGAATAGGTAAGGATACGGTAGGATGGGATTTGTTTTAAATTCATTTGAAATCCTTAAACTTAATATAATCAAACTTTCCGCCCAGTGCTATAAATACCTCCTTTAATTGAAGGGACAGTGGCCATGCTTCAAAACACTAGAAATTGCAAGGTTTAGGGAGGTTCTAAACTAATTAGTTCAGCTCCCTAACACTTGACGCAAGACAAACTAATCAGCTAGTACATACACACCACCGCCAATTAGGTTGGGAATTAGTTTTTTTTTTTTTTTTAGGTTTTTTTTTTTGTTTTAATTCTAATCAAATTCTTTTGTAGCATTCCATCATTCTCAAGGTACCAAAGAACTTCTCGAGCACCCAAAAATTCAAATGAACCAAGTCTCAAAAGGGTTAAATCTTAACGATCTTTCAACAGCTCCATATGCATGCTTGTCTCATTTCTATTTATTTTATCATGTTGACGTGCTCTATTGCATGTAAAAACATTTTTAGTAGATTCTTTAAGATGTTTGCATGCACATCTTTTGTTTTTTGGTATCATTGGATTTGGCATTTTAATTAGGTAGTTATTATTTTTGCAAATCTGGATCAGTATATTTAAGCCTCGGCATGAACCTGATTTTGATAAATCTATTTGTATCGTAAATATTAGTTTAAAATTTCATTTCTTTGCTCTAAACTAAGCTTTGATGTGTCTAGATTCAGGTCATATATTTGGATTTGCTTAATTCCATGTAGTATAGTATACACAAAGTTTTTAAATTTTGTGCTTAAATCTAGGTCTTTTATTCATTATGAAATTCTCGATTTCAATATCAATCTGTTTAGAATTACGTTAATTATTTTTTTTTTCTATATAAAATATAACATGTTTGCTATTGTACCATAAACTTTTTGTGGCTTTCATGAATGTTTAGTATTTTTGGTGTACATTTACTTTCTATGGTTCAAATAGGGTCAATATGTATTACAATCAACTTCATTGATTTTTGCGCGCATCATGTTATCTAATTTGGTGTTTTTCTTTTTTCCATGGTTAACATGTTTCCATGTTTTAGGTTTTTTTTTTTTTTTTTTTTTTTTTTTTCTCCAACATTCATACTTGTTTATAATTTTTACTAAATTTCTGTATAGTGCTGAAATTTTCCAAAATTAGGCTAGCCTAATTGAAATTGAACTCTCCTTGTATTTTTTTTTTTCTAATTGACCATGATTTCTATTAATTATTTAGCATTATAAACCTTATGGAATTTGTAACGCCCTCACTTTAAGTAGTCCATACATTTTACTGTTCCGGTGATTAATATCTGTCCGGACAGCCAAAATATCTGGAACTATATTTAAACTAGAGTGATGAGTCATAAATAACCTAATTAATGACTAAGGAAAAATTTAAGAAATGGAATGCAAAGAAGTTAAATGAGCCGAAGCTTCGACGATGGGTAACCTAACGGGAAGCGACTGTGAAGACAGTTGGCAACCTTAGACCCGTGGGGAAACTCTGTGGAATAATTATTTAGGACTTAAGAGATTTAGATGACAATAAAATGACAAGAAAATTTATGTCAATCAGTACAGACGATTTTAAATACGTGAGCATAACGAAGGGCATTTTGGTCATTTCACCCTCAGAGATTATTTTTGACCAATATGTCCATTTAAGTAAGTGAGAATTATGTAACAAAAAATGAATAAATATTGATAAAAATTTAATTAAAAATGAATAAAAGAAAGAAGAAAAAGGAAATAAAAACAAATGAAATTTAAAATCTAATTATGACATCATGCATAAGTCATGATGATGCAATTAAAATGTAACACCCTCCTTGTAGTAACTCCATACATTCTACTGTTCCGCTGACCAGTGTCGGTTCGGACAGCTAGAACGTCCGGAAAAATATTTAAACTAAAGTGAGGAACCATAATTAACTCAAATATTAATAAGAAAAATTTAGGAAAAATTTTAGGAATAAAATACAACCAAGTTAAATGAGCCGGTGCCCTAGCGACGGGTAACCTAGTGAGAAGTTGCGGTTCTTGCAACTAGGAGCCCTAGACCCGGGGAAAAATTATAAAATAATTTTTGGGACTCCAGAGAAGGGTCATTGAGGTTCTTATGGCATTAGAATGCCAAGAAAAAACTTAGAAAAATTTTTAAATCGGTACAGACAATTTTGGCTTGTTAAGCCAAACGGAGGGTATTTTGGTCATTTCGTCTTCAGAGATGATTTTTGGCCAACTTGTCCAGTTAAATAAATAATTTATATAACATAAAATATGAATAAATGTTTTTAAAAATTTAATTGCAATTAAATAGACAAGAAAAGATGAGAAAATGAAAGAAAATGGACTTATGACATCATAATGATGTCATTAAGATTCTCCCAACCAACCCAATGTGGACACATGGCATAAACTTATTTAAAAGAGAGAAAATGGGCTGGAAAAATGAAAAAAAATTAGAATTTCTTCTTCTTTCTTCTTTGCCATGACCCTCTTCCATAGCCACCCATTTTCAAGCTTTTGAAAGCTTGGTTTCACTAGCTTTTACCCCACTAAATCCTATACTCCCAACACAAAAAAGTGTTCTTGCATCTTGGTGATTCTTTTGGAAGCAAAAAGAAAAGGAAAACAAGAATCCTAGCAAGTGAGAGACTTCACTCCATTAGAGGTTAGTGACCTAACTTTGTTCTTTCACTTTAAATTCATGTATTAGGACTATGAATGAGTGCAAATGATAAGGAAATTGATGGAAAACCATTTCTATGTAAACCCTAAATTTTGGCAGCCTTGGCTAGGGTAATATGATGATGATTTTTGTGGACCTAACATGCTAGTATGGCTGCCCTTAATATGCATCTTGTAAGTGGATTGAAGAAATGCAATGATAATGCATGAATTGTAATGTGTGAGTTAGGGTTTGGGGTGGAAAATGAGACTTTGATCATGTGATGATGGAAGTAGGTTTTAATGGTCAATTAGTGACCATTTGGTTTGGTTTGAATAAAAAATGAAGTGAATTGTGTAGTGGGTTTTGGGTTTGGTGTGGCTGCCCTTGGTGACCTGCAAGACTGGACATGAGTCCAGTAGGTTTGGGCAGCAATAACTTGAATTGTAGAGGTTTAATTGATGCAAAGCCAATTGGACATGAAATCAGACACATAATAGCACAACTTTGGTGAAGAAAGCATGCTCAGAAAACCAAACCAAGTTGACTAAAAGATCACCCTAATCCGGGTGACCTGCATTCTTCTTTGGAAAAATGACCAAATGAACAGTATTTGGTCATTTGGCCATAACTCAGTGTAGAAAGGTCCAATTGACCTGAAATTTTACTAGCAACAAGCTGAGATATAGACCAACAACTTTCATGAAGAAAACTAATCCAAATTATGAGCAGAACATATTCAAAAAGTGAGTTGCATTCACTATTCCTAACATTGTAGATTTGGTCAGTCCAGAAATTTTGGAAAAATTTCAATCTGGCCAATTGTGGTTTTTGGGCCATAACTTGAGCTACAAAACTCCAAATGGAGTGATTCAAAAAAGGAAATATAACTAGACAAAATAAGGAACAACTTTCATGTTGATCATTTTGCCAAATTCCCACTACAAAAATGACTAATAGAACAGTAAATACAAAGCATGAAAACTGAAAATTCTATCCAATTAGCATTAAGCTTAGAAATGGTATTGGTCACCAATACCAATAAATTTAGAATGCAAAATATGGTATGTTGGGAGTATTAGAACCAATGTACCTATTGCCTATGCAAAAGTCAAATTTTTATTGACTAATGAATGGAATAGTAACACTAAAACTTAAATTTCAAAAATTGTGAAACTTAAAAGTGTAAAAAGCCCTAGCATACCTAGCAAGATTGGTTTGGATAGGTTGGCATGCCAATAGGGTTCTGTTAGTAGTACTGCATATGGCTTCATGCCATTATGTGTTTCATAGCTTCCCATGCCACATAATAGCCTTTGGCTATGTTATTTGAGTTGATATACTTGGGTTTTAACCCTGACAATTATTACAGCTTATTAGCTGTTCTGTTACACACCGGGAGACATAATGTGACTGATGATGTGATGGTCCGAGGTACTTAGTACCCAGTGCCAGTTTACCCATTTATCCAGTCCAGTCAACTAGTATGGGTTACTCGGGCAATGATAATAAACCTTACAAAATTTTAATTGAATAATACTGCAAATAATATTTGAAATTAAGTCTACTAAAAAATGTAAACATACATTTTGTATACTTATTTTTATTATATTTTATTTTATTTTATATTACCACCACTAAGCAGAATTGCTTAGCACGTCGCTTTTGCCATGCGCAAGTATTGGAGACCTCGGTGGGGAGCCCAGCAGATATCAGACAGGGTGAGCATTCAGAGCTGCATCCGGAGTCCAGAGTCACCTCACCTCTGCAGTGCATACGGTAGGACGTTAGGATTTTGGGTAGCATTTTGTATTTTGTATTTTATATTAGTTTGGGGATTGTAACTATAAACTCTTGAAATTATTTGATAATGTAAATATATGAAATTTTATATTATTGAAATTTTCTGTATATTATGTTGAGAAATATTTATGAATGTGCTTCCAGTAATGAAGTGAAAAGAAAAATTTCTGAAAATAGTGTTGTGATTTGAGATTGAGATTTTGAGATTGACTTGAAATGTGTATAATGGGGTTTGGATTTAGAAATTATCTTGGAAGTGTTTTTAAACAGATTCAGAAGAACTGTTTTTCCAATTTACAGTCGACACTCTACCGGATTTTCTATAAAATTTGCGGAAAAATTTAAATTTATCAAAAATTGTAAATAAATAAATTAAAAGGAATAAATTGTAATTGAAACATGAATTGGTGCTCCGGCACACTGAGTGGCATATTTTGCTCGGTTACACTATAGACGGGTAAAGGGTGTCACATTTAGTGGTATCAGAGCATCGGTTTAGGTGTTTCTGGGCCTGGATAGAGTGCATACCATTGCATTGCATTTGTAAGTGTTGAGGTGACACTAATGCAGATCTGTTTGTTTTCTTATTTTGAATAGGATATGGATCCTGTTTCACAAAGAGTAGTTGATGAAGAAGTGGAGAGTCGCGCTTCACTTAGGGCTGAATCTGGGGGAAAGGGTGAATCTACTCCACCAGCAGCTGAGGCACTTGCCCAACCTCAGTTTGCTTTATTTTAGCAAATGACCGAATTCTATCAGCAAATGATGAGGGCAATTCCACCACCACAACCACAGCCACAACCTTCACCAGCACCCTAGAAGTCTCATTTGGAGAAACTGCGAAAGCATGGGGCTGTGGATTTCTTTGGGAAAAGGGAGGATAATCCCATGGCCATAGAAAACTGGTTGGATAGAACCATCAGTGTTGAACAGCCTAAACCGCACCCGAGCGTAACTCGGTGGGTGCTGTGTCCCTACTTCAGGATGATGCATATCAGTGGTGGGACACAATAACCAGTGAGGTGTAACTTGAACAGATCACCTGGGAATTCTTCCTCATAGAGTTCAGGAAGAAATATGTTAGCAAAGTGTATTTAGAAGAGCGAAGAAGGGAATTTATCAGTTTGAAACAGAGGCAATTGTCAGTGGTTGAGTATGAACGTGAGTTTGTTAGACTGAGCCGATATGGGAGGGAGATAGTCCCTACAGAGACAGAGAGGTGCAGACGGTTTGAAGAAGGGCTCAATGATAACATCAAAGTCATGATCACAGCATTGGAGATCACGGATTTTGCTAAACTGGTAGATGCAGTATCAAAAGTGGAAAGGGTCAGAATAAATGAATAAAATGGAAGGGAAAGACAGCAGAAGAGGGGTCCGGGTCAGCCTAGTACATTTTCTGCTCCCAGTAAGAAGAGTAAGGGTCCTCCTGCTCAGAGTTCAGGATCACCGCAGGGTCAGGGTCAATCTCAGGCCTGCACCACGCTCACACCTAGGAGAGGCCACCCACACCATCGGTGGCGCTCTCGGGGATGGTGTTTAGGGACCACCAAAGATCTTCTCGCTTGTCGATCAAGTTAGAAGTGGCACAAGGGGAATGTTGGCGAGTGACCGGTGCATGCTTACGGTGTGGATCGATAGAACATCAAATCAAGAATTGTCCGAAGAGGACTACTACAGTTGCTCCAACACAAGCTGACAGACCTGCTCCTGCACCACAAAGGGGTAGGAAGCCCGGTAAATCTGAGGCAGCTGGTCCATCACATCCTAGTCAGCTGAGAGGCCAGACACTAAAGTACTTGCCAGGGCCTATGCCATCAGAGCTCAAAAGGAGCAAGATGCCCCGGATGTCATCAGGGGTACGTTTTCCCTCTATAACACTTCGGTGCATGCATTGGTGGATCCAGGATCCACTCATTCCTACATTTGCATCAAACTACCCATAGAGAGGGGAGTTCCAGTAGAGGAGAGTGATTAAGACATTCTGGTCACAATTCCACTAGGCCACAGTGTGGTAGTGAATAAAGTATATAAAGGTTGCCCGTTGAGGATTCAGGGGTATGAATTCTCGGCAGACCTAATTGAATTGCCCTTCCACGAGTTTGACGTGATTTTGGGAATGGACTGGTTGTTACGTCATTAGGAAATAGTTGATTGCAAATTGAAGAGGATTTCTCCGAAAACTTCTGAGAGTAATGAGATCATTGTTGTGGGTGAAAGGATAGATTTCTTGTCCACTATTATCTCAGCCACAGTTGCAAGAAGATTGATGAGAAAAGGCTGTGAAGCGTACCTAGCACATGTGGTTGATACTAGGCAAGCTAAGCCAAACCTGTGTGATATACCCACAGTAAGAGACTTTCCAGATGTATTTTCTGAAGAGTTGCCTGGTTTACCACCAGAAAAGGAAGTTGGGTTTGTTATTGAGGTAATGCCGGGTACAGCACCCATTTCTATTGCTCCTTATAGGATGGCACCCACTGAATTGAAGGTGTGACACCCCTTACCCGACTACAGTGTAGCCGAGCAAGTTATGCCACTCAGTGTGCCGGAGCACTCTATTTTATCTTAATTCATTTTTATCATAGTTTTGAAAATAATTTGTGAAATACAATTCATTTATTGAAATTGTAATTTATTTGAGGTTCCGAAAATTTTAAAGAAAATCCGGCAGAGTACCGGCTAAAAATGGAGAAAACCGTTCTTCGGAACCTGTGAAAAACACTTCCTATATTCTTATTCATTCATCTCGACTCCATTTATCAAAATCTCAATATTTTTCAGTTCACATTCATTTCTCAATCATTCATTTCATGTGATAATCATATATATATATCACAGATAAACATTCACTTTTCCATTTACAACCACACTTTTCATTATTTACATGAATATCAAAATACATTACATAAGTTTCAAATACATATGAGAAAATAAAATCAATTATAAAATACCAAAATGACATCTAGCGTCCTACCAATGCAATCGCAGATGTGAGGTGACACAGACACTATGCATCGTGAACGACCTTACCCAACTGTGGTCTACTGGGCCCTCTGTCCAAATCTTTCGCACTACAGCGTTGCAAAGCGACGCGCTAAGCATAAAGCTTAGTGGTGCAAATAATACAAGAAAATATAATATGCAAATAAAAATAATAATTTCCTTGCTATTGTGTTCATAAGAAATAAATAATTACTAACTTATTGTTTAGTCGAGGGCTAATCATGTTTTATGATATTAACTTCTTCATGCATTTCGTTAATTATTTTCTTCATGATTTTGAGCTTCTTTGTATTTTTGTAATCATTCCTGATTCTTAATTTTCGTATTTTCTTTAATAATTAGTTCAATCGCAGTTATACTTTTCCATTCATTTGGTTGCCCAAGTAACCTATACTGGATGACTGGACTGGATAACGGGTCGTTGGCACTGGACACCGCGGTGCCTCGGGCCGTCATACCATGGGACGCAGAACGTCAACCATGTATGCAGTCAGTATGGCTAAAGAGCCATGATATCACATAATCGGCATAAAAGCCATGAATACGGGCATAAAAGCCATGGATACGGGCATAAAGCCATGAATACAGGCATAAAGCCTTTCCTTTCGCAGTACTGCTAAAACAATACCCTATTGGCATGCCAAACTATCCAAACTAATCACATTAGGCCTACTAGGGCATTTTGCATTTTTAAGTTTCACAATTTTTGAATTTCAAGTTTTCATGTCACTATTCATTTCATTAGTCAACTAAAATGTTGACTTTTGCATAAGCAATAGGTACATTGGTTTTAATACTCCCAACATACCACATTTTGTATTCAAAACTTGTTAGTTTTGGTCACTTTCTCAAAGCTTAGGTCATTTTGGCAAAATTGCCAATTTTTGGTTTTGGTGTCACTATTCACCTCATTAGTCAACAAAAATATTGACTTTTGGATAGAAAATAGGTGTATTGGTTTTAATACCCCAAACATACCACATTTTGTATTTAAAACTTGTTGGTATTGGTTGCCAATACCATTTCTAAGCTTAATGCTAATTGAACAAAATTTTCAGATTTGGTGCTTCATCTTTATTGTTCCATTTGATATTTCTACAGTGGGAATTTGAGGAAATGGTAAACATGAAAGTTGTTCCTTATTTTGTCTAGTTGAATTTATTTTTTTGAATCACTCCATTTGGAGTTTTGTAGCTCAAGTTATGGCCAAAATAAGTTTACTGTTCACATGCACTGTTCATGCTGAGATTTTGGGTCTGGCAGATTTTTGGTCCAAATTTGGTCAGTAATTTGATCAAGTTAAGTTCATAATTTGGTCTAACTTTCTTCATATGAAATGTTCTACTATGCCTTAGGTTTCCATCGGTTCAAGAATCGCCTAAATCCAAGTTTTCTAGAGAGAGTTATAGCTATCCAAACATTACTGCTCAATTGAAAATCTGCAGAGTTGCAGGTTTGAACAGTAACTGTGACTGCCATTTGGGTTAGGTTCTGGTCATAATTTGGGGTAGGTTTCTTCATGAAAGTTGTTTGTCTATGTCTTAACTTGTTGCTGTAAATATTTCAGGTCAATTGACCAAATCAACAGTGAGTTATGGCCAAATGAATAGTTACTGTTCATTTGGTCATTCTGCAGGGGCTGTTTGCAGGGTATCTGGATTGGGGCCAAGTTTTGGTCCTCTTGCTTTGGTCTTTTGGGCATGGTTTCTTCAGAAAAAATGTGTCATTATAAGCCTAGTTTCATGTCCAATTGGCCAAACACCAATTGGACCTACACAGCCAAAGTTATGACAGTGCAAGTGGACTGAATTTTTAGTCCCTCTGCTGCACTAACAAGGCAGCCTACACATTCACTTGGCTATACTATTTTTCAGTCCAATTCATGGTCAACATATCTAAAATGGTCACTAATTGACCCTCATAATGTTCTTTCACAATTCCATAAGCTAAATCCAAGTTTCACTTCTCAAAACCCTAATTCCCACATGAGTTTTCACAATATGCTTTAATTAACTAACTAATCCATTATACTTATATTTACATACTTTAAACATAATCCCTAGTGCACTCCAAGTCCATCAAAACACTCCATCTTGTTCCTTACTTAGGGACAGCCAAAATCCATGGGATACATACATATAAATTCTATTCAATTAATTCACAAATCCTTACTCATTTTAAGTTACACTTTCATGCTCAATTTAAGTCCCTAACATGGAATAAGAAAGATTTATGTATAATAGGCACTAACCTCTTGTAGGGCAGATTTTTCCAAGCTTCAACCTCACTTTCTTTCCTTTTCTAGGCTGCCAAACACTCTCCCAAGATGAGTGGACAAGTTTTAATGAAAGAGGTTTAGGGTTTAGTAGTGGAAACAAGGGAGAAATGAAGCTTTTTGGTTAAACATCAATGGAGGGAGAAGAGGGAGAGGTTTAAAACGTTTTGAAGAAGAAGAAGGCAGCTGGTATTTTAATTCCTTTGGCCTTTTTTATCTCTTTTTATTAATTAGTAAATTGGTTGTTTAATTGTCATTGGTGGATGCTTTTAAATGACATCACCTTATGTCATAAATAAGCATTTTTTTTCTCATTTTCTTTTCTTTTCTTCTCTACTCATTTTCACATTAATTTTTAGTAATATTTATTCATATTTTATGTCATATTAATTATTTACTCAACTGGACAAGTCGGCCAAAAATCACCTCGGAAGGCGAAATGACCAAAATGCCCTCCGTTTGGCTTAACGGGTCTAAATCGTCTGTACCGATTGAAAAATTTTTCTAGGTATTTTCTTGGCATTCTAATGCCATAGGAACCTCAATGACCCTTCTCTGGAGTCCCAAAAATTATTTTATAATTTTCCCCCGGGTCTAAGGCTCCTCGTTGCGAGAACCGCAACTTCCCTCTGGGTTACCCCTCGCTTGGGCACCGGCTCATTTAACTTGGTTATATTTTATTTCTAAAATTTTTACTATATTTTTCTTATTAATATTTGAGTTAATTTTGGTCCCTCACTTTAGTTTAAATATTTTTCCGATCGTTCTAGCTGTCCAGACCGACACCGGTCACCGGAACAGTAGAATGTACGGAATTGCTACCGGGAGGATGTTACAACTCTTCCCCTCTAATTTAAATTTCGTCCTCGAAATTTATCCAATGTAAATAGCCAAGGAGCTACTACCTCTTTATTTCTTCACCTTTCCGTGTTATCCTACTTCACTTTCACCTTAGTCTCAATCCTATCCTCAAACAGTTATGTACTCATCATTTTTCATCTTAAATACAGTCTCCTTCTCATCTCCATTCGCTATCTCATTGTCTCTTCACTCTCTTATTCCATATCCTAACCTAAAATAAACAGGAAATACAGATCTGCAATAGTGTCACCTCGACTCTTATGAATGCAATGCATGATATGCAGTCTATCTAGGTCCAGAAACGCCTAAACCTGGCTCTGATACCACTAAATGTGACACCCCTTACCCGACTACAGTGTAGCTGAGCAAGTTATGCCACTCAGTGTGCCGGAGCACTCTATTTTATCTTAATTCATTTTTATCATAGTTTTGAAAATAATTTGTGAAATACAATTCATTTATTGAAATTGTAATTTATTTGAGGTTCCGAAAATTTTAAATAAAATCCGTGATCAGTACCGCTAAAAATGGAGAAAACCGTTCTTCGGAACCTGTGAAAAACACTTCCTATATTCTTATTCATTCATCTCAACTCCATTTATCAAAATCTCAATATTTTTCAGTTCACATTCATTTCTCAATCATTCATTTCATGTGATAATCATATATATATATCACAGATAAACATTCACTTTTCCATTTACAACCACACTTTTCATTATTTACATGAATATCAAAATACATTACATAAGTTTCAAATACATATGAGAAAATAAAATCAATTATAAAATACCAAAATGACATCTAGCGTCCTACCAATGCACTGCAGACAGTGAGGTGACACAGACACTATGCAGACTGTGAACGGCCTTACCCAATCTGTGGTCTACTGGGCCCTCTGTCCAAATCTTCAGTACCTACGCGTTGCAAAAGCGACGCGCTAAGCATAAAGCTTAGTGGTGCAAATAATACAAGAAAATATAATATGCAAATAAAAATAATAATTTCCTTGCTATTGTGTTCATAAGAAATAAATAATTACTAACTTATTGTTTAGTCGAGGGCTAATCATGTTTTATGATATTAACTTCTTCATGCATTTCGTTAATTATTTTCTTCATGATTTTGAGCTTCTTTGTATTTTTGTAATCATTCCTGATTCTTAATTTTCGTATTTTCTTTAATAATTAGTTCAATCGCAGTTATACTTTTCCATTCATTTGGTTGCCCAAGTAACCTATACTGGATGACTGGACTGGATAACGGGTCGTTGGCACTGGACACCGCGGTGCCTCGGGCCGTCATACCATGGGACGCAGAACGTCAACCATGTATGCAGTCAGTATGGCTAAAGAGCCATGATATCACATAATCGGCATAAAAGCCATGAATACGGGCATAAAAGCCATGGATACGGGCATAAAGCCATGAATACAGGCATAAAGCCTTTCCTTTCGCAGTACTGCTAAAACAATACCCTATTGGCATGCCAAACTATCCAAACCAATCACATTAGGCCTACTAGGGCATTTTGCATTTTTAAGTTTCACAATTTTTGAATTTCAAGTTTTCATGTCACTATTCATTTCATTAGTCAACTAAAATGTTGACTTTTGCATAAACAATAGGTACATTGGTTTTAATACTCCCAACATACCACATTTTGTATTCAAAACTTGTTAGTTTTGGTCACTTTCTCAAAGCTTAGGTCATTTTGGCAAAATTGCCAATTTTTGGTTTTGGTGTCACTATTCACCTCATTAGTCAACAAAAATATTGACTTTTGGATAGAAAATAGGTGTATTGGTTTTAATACCCCAAACATACCACATTTTGTATTTAAAACTTGTTGGTATTGGTTGCCAATACCATTTCTAAGCTTAATGCTAATTGAACAAAATTTTCAGATTTGGTGCTTCATCTTTATTATTCCATTTGATATTTCTTCAGTGGGAATTTGAGGAAATGGTAAACATGAAAGTTGTTCCTTATTTTGTCTAGTTGAATTTATTTTTTTGAATCACTACATTTGGAGTTTTGTAGCTCAAGTTATGGCCAAAATAAGTTTACTGTTCACGTGCAATTCATCTTTGAGATTTTGGAGTGCAGTAGATTTTTGGTCCAAATTTGGTCAGTAATTTGATCAAGTTAAGTTCATAATTTGGTCTAACTTTCTTCATATGAAATGTTCTACTATGCCTTAGGTTTCCATCGGTTCAAGAATCGCCTAAATCCGAGTTTTCTAGAGAGAGTTATAGCCATCCAAACATTACTGCTCAAATGAAAATCTGCGAGTTGCGAGTTTGAACAAGAATCGTGACTGCCATTTGGGTTAGGTTCTGGTCATAATTTGGGATAGGTTTCTTCATGAAAGTTGTTTTTCTATGTCTTAACTTGTTGCTGTAAAAATTTCAGGTCAATTGACCAAATCTACAGTGAGTTATGGCCAAATGAACAGTTAGGGACTGTTTGCAGGGTATCCGGATTGGGGCCAAGTTTTGGTCCTCTTGCTTTGGTCTTTTGGGCATGGTTTCTTCAGAAAAAATGTGTCATTATAAGCCTAGTTTCATGTCCAATTGGCCAAACACCAATTGGACCTACACTGCCAAAGTTATGGCAGTGCAAGTGGACTAAATTTTTAGTCCCTCTGCTGCACTAACAAGGCAGCCTACACATTCACTTGGCTATACTATTTTTCAGTCCAATTCATGGTCAACATACCTAAAATGGTCACTAATTGACCCTCATAATGTTCTTTCACAATTCCATAAGCTAAATCCAAGTTTCACTTCTCAAAACCCTAATTCCCACATGAGTTTTCACAATATGCTTTAATTAACTAACTAATCCATTATACTTATATTTACATACTTTAAACATAATCCCTAGTGCACTCCAAGTCCATCAAAACACTCCATCTTGTTCCTTACTTAGGGACAGCCAAAATCCATGGGATACATACATATAAATTCTATTCAATTAATTCACAAATCCTTACTCATTTTAAGTTACACTTTCATGCTCAATTTAAGTCCCTAACATGGAATAAGAAAGATTTATGTATAATAGGCACTAACCTCTTGTAGGGCAGATTTTTCCAAGCTTCAACCTCACTTTCTTTCCTTTTCTAGGCTGCCAAATACTCTCCCAAGATGAGTGGACAAGTTTTAATGAAAGAGGTTTAGGGTTTAGTAGTGGAAACAAGGGAGAAATGAAGCTTTTTGGTTAAACATCAATGGAGGGAGAAGAGGGAGAGGTTTAAAACGTTTTGAAGAAGAAGAAGGCAGCTGGTATTTTAATTCCTTTGGCATTTTTTATCTCTTTTTATTAGTTAGTAAATTGGTTGTTTAATTGTCATTGGTGGATGCTTTTAAATGACATCACCTTATGTCATAAATAAGCATTTTTTTCTCATTTTCTTTTCTTTTCTTCTCTACTCATTTTCACATTAATTTTAAGTAATATTTATTCATATTTTATGTCATATTAATTATTTACTCAACTGGACAAGTCGGCCAAAAATCACCTTGGAATGCGAAATGACCAAAATGCCCTCCGTTTGGCTTAACGGGTCTAAATCGTCTGTACCGATTGAAAAATTTTTCTAGGTATTTTCTTGGCATTCTAATGCCATAGGAACCTCAATGACCCTTCTCTGGAGTCCCAAAAATTATTTTATAATTTTTCCCCCGGGTCTAAGGCTCCTCGTTGCGAGAACCGCAACTTCCCTCTGGGTTACCCCTCGCTTGGGCACCGGCTCATTTAACTTGGTTATATTTTATTTCTAAAATTTTTACTCTATTTTTCTTATTAATATTTGAGTTAATTTTGGTCCCTCACTTTAGTTTAAATATTTTTCCGATCGTTCTAGCTGTCCAGACCGACACCGGTCACCGGAACAGTAGAATGTACGGAATTGCTACCGGGAGGATGTTACAGAAGGAGTTGAAAACTCAGTTGCAAGAGTTACTCGATAAGGGGTTCATACGCCCCAGTGTGTCACCATGGGGAGCTCCGGTGCTGTTTGTGAAAAAGAAGGATGGAAACTTGAGATTGTGTATTGATTACCGGCAATTGAATAAAGTAACTGTGAAGAATAAATATCCATTGCCCAGAATTGATGATCTGTTTGATCAGTTGAAAGGAGCTGGTGTATTTTCAAAAATTGATCTCAGATTAGGGTATCATCAGTTGAGGGTAAAGGATGCAGATGTGTCAAAAACTGCATTCAGAATCCGGTATGGGCACTATGAATTTCTAGTGATGCCGTTTGGATTAACAAATGCACCAGCAGCATTTATGGACCTTATGAACCGTATCTTTCATCCATACTTAAATCGGTTTGTAGTGGTCTTTATTGATGATATTCTGGTGTATTCTAAGACCAGGGAAGAACATGATGAACATTTGAGGATTGTTCTATAAACCCTGCGAGAAAAGAAGCTGTATGCTAAGTTGTCCAAGTGTGACTTCTGGATTAGTGAAATCTCCTTCCTTGGACACATAGTATCAGCAGAGGGGATTAGAGTAGATCCCAGAAAGATAGAAGCAGTGATGGAATGGAAGCCTCCCAGAAATACAATTAAGGCCAGAAGTTTCTTGGGGCTAGCTGGGTATTACGGAAGATTTATGAAGGGGTTCTCTCTTATAGCTGCTCCAATAACCAAGTTGTTTCACAAGAATGTGAAATTTGGCTGGAACGACAAGTGCCAAGCCAGTTTTGAGAGGCTGAAGGCTATGTTGACAGAAGCACTAGTGTTAAAATAGCCAGTGTCACGAAAAAACTTTGTGGTCTACAATGATGCCTCACATAATGGGCTAGGGTGTGTATTGATGCAAGAGGGGAAAGTGGTTGCCTATGCTTCTAGGCAGTTAAGGCCACATGAACAGAACTACCCTACTCATGACTTGGAGTTAGCAGCAATTATCTTTGCATTGAAGATATGGAGGCATTATTTATATGGTGAAAAATGCTACATCTATACAGACCATAAGAGTCTAAAATATTTGCCAACCCAGAAGGAGCTCAATCTTAGACAGAGGCGATGGATTGAGTTCCTAAAGGACTATGATTGTGTAATACATTATCATCCTAGGAAGGCAAATGTAGCTGCTGATGCTTTAAGTAAGAAGTCCATCACAGCTTTAAGATCACTAAATGCCTGTCTGTCCTTAGCTCAAGATGGAGCTATTTTGGTTGAATTGCAAGTGAGGCCAAACCTACTACAGCAGATACAAGATGGGCAGAAGGTAGATGAAAAATTAATAGCCATTGTGGGTAAAATTCTAGAGGGAAAGGAAAATGATTATGAGGTGAAAACAGATGGGTGTCTGTACTACAGAGGAAGAGTATGTGTACCAGATGATAGGGAACTGAAGACTAGTATTTTGAAAGAAGCACACACTAGTGTTTATGCTATGCACCTAGGAAGCACGAAAATGTATAATGATTTGAAGCCTCATTATTGGTGGCCTAGTATGAAGAGGGATATAACTGACTATATGACTAAGTGTTTGACATGTCAGCAAGTTAAAGCAGAACATCAAGTTCCATCAGGATTACTACAGCCTATAAGCATACCTAAATGGAAATGGGACCGGGTCACTATGGATTTTGTTAGTGGTCTACCTCTCACCCAGAAGAAGCATGATGCAGTATGGGTGATAGTGGATAAATTGACGAAATCAACACATTTTCTGCCAGTTAGGACTGACTACTCGCTGGAGAAGCTAGCAGAATTGTATATCAGTGAGATAGTTAGACTGCATGGAATCCCACTTTCCATTATATCTGACTGAGACCTAAAGTTTACATCGAGATTCTGGAAAAAGTTGCAAGAAGCCTTGGGCACACAACTCCTCTTTAGCACGGCTTTTCATCCTCAGATGGATGGACAGTCAGAATGAGTAATCCATTAAAACCTAAGAACTAATTGAATTTTCGCAATTAATAAATTGAAATGATAGTAACAATGTGAATTATGTGATAGATCCTGGAGGATATGCTAAGGAGTTGTGTCATTGAGTTTGAGGGGAGTTGGGATAGATACCTCCCATCGCGCACTCGCATATAACAATAGCTACCAAGCTAGCATTCAAATGGCTCCGTATGAAGCACTGTATGGGAGGAAATGTAGAACTCCAGTGTGTTGGACTGAATTGGGCGAAGATAAGCTAGTAGGACCAGACCTGGTGAAACAGTCTGAGGAGAAAGTGAAGATAATCAAAGCTAACCTGAAGGTTGCCTCAAATAGATAGAAATCTTATGCTGACTTGAAGAGAAAAGAGATAAAGTATGCAGTTGGCGATAAAGTGTTTCTCAAAGTCTCACCGTGGAAGAAAGTTCTGAGGTTTGGAAGGAAGGGTAAGTTAAGCCCTAGGTTCATTGGCCCATATGAAGCCATTGAACGTGTGGGACCAGTGGCCTATCAGCTAGCTTTACCACCGAACTGGATAAAATTCATAATGTATTCCATGTTTCTATGCTGAGAAGATACCGCTCAGACCCTTCACATGTCATTTCCAAGGAAGAGATTGAAATCCAACCAGACTTGACATATACAGAAGAAACTATAAAGATCCTAGCTCGGGAAGTGAAGGAACTGAGAAATAAACAAATTCCAATGGTGAAAGTGCTTTGGACGCACCACAACACTGAAGAGGAAACTTGGGAAAGTGAAAAGATGATGAGACAACAGTTCCCTCAACTATTTGCATCAGGTAAATTTCGAGGATGAAATTTTTATTAAAGGGGAAGAGTTGTAACACCCTTCTTGTAGCAACTCTGTACATTCTACTGTTTCGGTGACCAGTGTCGGTCCGGACAGCTAGAACGACTGGAAAAATATTTAAACTAAAGTGAGGAACCATAATTAACTCAAATATTAATAAGAAAAATTTAGAAAAAAATTTAAAAATAAAATACAACTAAGTTAAATGAGCCGGTGCCCTAGCGATGGGTAACCTAATGAGAAGTTGCAGTTCTCGCAACTAAGAGCCCTAGACCCGGGGAAAAAATTATAAAATAATTTTTGGAACTCCAGAGAAGGGTCATTGAGGTTCTTATGGCATTAGAATGCCAAGAAAGTACTTAGGAAAATTTTTCAATCGGTACAGACAATTTTGGCTCATAAAGCCAAACGGAGGGTATTTTGGCCATTTCATCTTCAGAGATAATTTTTGGCCAACTTTTCCAGTTAAATAAATATTTTATATAACATAAAATATGAATAAATATTGTTAAAAATTTAATTGCAATTAAATAGACAAGAAAAGATGAGAAAATGAAAGAAAATGGACTTATGACATCATAATGATGTCATTAAGATTCTCCCAACCAACCCAATGTGGACACATGGCATAAACTTATTTAAAAGAGAGAAAATGGGCTAGAAAAATGAAAAAAAATCAGAACTCTTTCTTCTTCTTTCTTCTTTGCCGTGACCCTCCTCCATAGCCACCCATTTTCAAGCTTTTGAAAGCTTAATTTCACTAGCTTCTACCCCACTAAATCCTATACTCCCAACACAAAAAAGTGTTCTTGCATCTTGGTGATTCTTTTGAGAGCAAAAAGAAAAGGAAAACAAGAACCCTATCAAGTGGGAGACTTCACTCCATTAGAGGTTAGTGACCTAACCTTGTTCTTTCACTTTAAATTCATGTATTAGGACTATGAATGAGTGCAAATGATAAGGAAATTGATGGAAAACCATTGGTATGTAAACCCTAAATTTTGGTAGCCTTGGCTAGGGTAATATGGTGATGATTTTTGTGGACCTAACATGCTAGTATGGCTGCCCTTAATATGCATCTTGTAAGTGGATTGAAGAAATGCAATGATAATGCATGAATTGTAATGTGTGAGTTAGGGTTTGGGGTGGAA
Organism: Hevea brasiliensis; assembly: GCF_030052815.1. NCBI lineage: Eukaryota > Viridiplantae > Streptophyta > Magnoliopsida > Malpighiales > Euphorbiaceae > Hevea > Hevea brasiliensis. The sequence continues at coordinate 32,833,692 of NC_079499.1, read as the reverse complement.
AATGAGACTTTGATCATGTGATGATGGAAGTAGGTTTTAATGGTCAATTAGTGACCATTTGGTTTGGTTTGAATAAAAATGAAGTGAATTGTGTAGTGGGATTTGGGTTTGGTGTGGCTGCCCTTGGTGACCTGCAGGACTAGACATGAGTCCAGCAGGTTTGGACAGCAATAACTTGAATTGTAGAGGTTCAATTGGTGCAAGGCCAATTGGAAATGAAACTAGACACATAATGGCACAACTTTGGTGAAGAAACCATGCCCAGAAAACCAAACCAAGTTGACCAAAAGATTGCTCTAATCTGGGTGACCTGCATTCTGCCTGGGCAAAATAACCAAATGAACAGTATTTAGTCATTTGGCCATAACTCAGTGTAGAAAGGTCCAATTGACCTAAACTTTTACTAGAAATAAGCTGAGATATAGACCAACAACTTTTATGAAGAAACCTAAACCAAATTATGACCAGAACATATTCAAAATGTGAGTTGTAGTCACTGTTCCTAACATTGTAGATTTGGTCAGTCTAGAAATTCTGGAAAAATTTCAATCCGGGCAGTTGTGGTTTTTGGGCCATAACTTAAGCTACAAAACTCCAAATGGAGTGATTCAAAAAAGAAAATATGACTAGACAAAAAAAGGAGCAACTTTCATGTTGATCATTTTAGCAAATTCCCACTGCAAAAATGACTAATGGAACAGTAAAGACAAAGCATGAAAACTAAAAATTCTGTCCAATTAGCATTAAGCTTAGAAATGATATTGGTCACCAATACCAACAAATTTAGAATGCAAAATGTGGTATGTTGGGAGTATTAGAACCAATATACCTATTGCCTATGCAAAAGTCAACATTTTTGTTGACTAATGAATGGAATAGTAATACTAAAACTTAAATTTCAAAAATTAAGAAACTTAAAAGTGTAAAATGCCCTAGTATACCTAGCAAGATTGGTTTGGATAGGTTGGCATGCCAATAGGGTTCTGTTAGCAGTACTGCATATGGCTTCATGCCATTCTGTGTTTCATAGCTTCCCATGCCACATAATAGCCTTTGGCTATGTTATTTGAGTTGATATACTTGGGTTTTAACCCTGACAATTATACAGCTTATTAGCTGTTCTGTTACACACCGGGAGACACAATGCGACTGATGATGTGATGGTCCGAGGTACTTAGTACCCAGTGCCAGTTTACCCATTTATCCAGTCCAGTCAACTAGTATGGATTACTCGGGCAATGATAATAAACCTTACAAAATTTTAATTGAATAATACTGCAAATAATATCAGAAATTAAGTCTACTAAAAAATGTAAACATACATTCTGTATACTTGTTTTTATTATATTATATTTTATTTTATATTATCACCACTAAGCAGAATTGCTTAGCGCGTCGCTTTTGCCACGCGCAGGTACTGGAGACCTAGCTGGGGAGCCCAGCAGACATCAGACAGGGTGAGCATTCAGAGCTGCATCCGGAGATCAGAGTCACCTCACCTCTGCAGTCCATATGGTATGACGTTAGGATTTTGGGTAGCATTTTGTATTTTGTATTTTGTATTAGTTTTGGGATTGTAACTATAAACTCTTGAAATTATTTGATGATGTAAATATATGAAATTTCATATTATTGAAATTTTCTATATATTATGTTGAGAAATATTTATGAATGTGCTTCCAGTAATGAAGTGAAAAGAAAAATTTCTGAAAATGGTATTGTGATTTGGGATTGAGATTTTGAGATTGACTTGAAATGTGTATAATGGAGTTTAGATTTAGAAATTATATTGGAAGTGTTTTTAAACAGGTTCAGAAGAACTGTTTTTCCAATTTACAGCCGGCACTCTGCCGGATTTTCTATAAAATTTGCGAAAAAATTTAGATTTATCAAAAATTGTAAATAAATGAATTAAAAGGAATAAATTGTAATTGAAACATGAATTGGTGCTTCGGCACACTGAGTGGCATATCTTGCTCAGCTACACTGTAGACGGGTAAGGGGTGTCACATAAAAATTCATAGCCAATTGAAATTTGACAAATACACTTAAAAGATATAAAAGGAAATGAAATGAAATAAAAATTCAAAAGTCATCTTCTTCCTCTAGCAATTGGCCAAACCCTCTTTCCTTCACCATCCACCGTTGTCAACTATTAAAGCTTAAATTTTTCTTGAATTTTCACCATAAAAACCCTAATCCCCAATACAAAAATTTGATATTTTCTCTTAGAGGAGTTATTAGTAGCAAAAAGAAGTAGAAAGAGAGAAGTTTAGCATGCTTAGAAGTGACTCAAGTTAAGGTTAGTGCTAATTCTCTCTCCCTCCTCTCTTTATTCATTGTTAGGAACTTAATTTGAGCCAGAATTTGTTGAAATTGAAATAAAATATACATGTTGGACCACCCATGAATTTTGGCATCCATGAGTAGGGGAGGGTTATGATGAATTTCAATTAAATTAAAGTTGATTAGTGATTATCTTGATGAGTATATATAGAGTAGAACATAAATTTCCATAAGTGGTAGGAAATTGAGACATGAGGAATTAGGGTTTTGAGCTAAAATTAGGGTTTTTCCAAATTGTTGATGAATTGGTGTTCTTAAGGTCAATTAGTGACCATTTTATGTGGTTTGACCTTAAAATGGAATTGGTTGTGGCATTGAATTGTAAATTGGATGTACTGCCCTTTGTGTTGGAAATTTTGGACCTTGAGTTCAGTGGGTTTGGGCAACCATAAGTGGAATTATGAAGCTTTAATGGTGTAAAGCCAATTGGACGTGAAACTAGGGACATAATGCCACATTTTTCATGTACAGACCTTGCTCAGAAAACCAACATAAAGTGACCTAAAATTGGCTTGAATTTGGGTAACCAAAATCTAGACCTGGAAAAAAATGACCATATGAACAGTGATTATTCAAATGGACAAAAATTTGTGTAGAGAGGTCCAAATGACCTGATTCTTGAACCTATGGAAAGCTTAGACATAGTAGAACAACTTTCATGAAGAATAAAAACTAAAATTTTGACCATAACCTGATCAAATTGCTAACCAAACTTAACCCATCAAAACTATCCAAAAAATTCTGGACATGGACCAATCCGGCCAGTTATGGTAAAAATATCATAACTTGAACTACAAAACTCTAAATGAAGTGATTCAAAAAGTTAATTAAAGTAGAGACATTAAGGAACAACTTTGGTGAAGAAAAGTTAGTCAAAATCCCATTGTAGATTGATCCAATAGAATAATGAACTTAAGTAACAAAAACTGAAACTTTGGAAATGCTTCTAGGAAGCCTTAAATTGTGGTTGGAAATTAATGCCAACAACTTTATAATCCAAAATGTGGTATGATCATATATTTAGAACTTGTATACCTATTATATATGAAATAGTCAAAATTTACATAAATAGTAATGTGAATAGTAACTACAATGACATTAAATGCGAAGAACCAAAACCTAAGTTGCTAATATGCCCATGTATGCCTAGTTATGATTGGTTTGTTAGTAGTATGCCTTAGAGCATATCATTTAATATGTATCTTGTACATGTTTTATTAATAAAAAGGCATTTTCACTTTTCCGTTTACATAATATATTTATGTGTAATAGAAAAGGTCCATTAATATTTTGTTAGAAATTCTATTCTTAAGTTGTTAAGAATATGAGTGACAGTATTTCTAGCACAAAATATCATAAATTAGTTCACAATCGAGGATACTTCACAATAAGGATATGACTTATTTAAAAAGATTGTAATCATGTTTGTTCTTAAGTTATTTATATGAGATGTAAATAAGATGAAATGGTGAGTCTCATGCCATATAACAAACATGATAGGCACTTATGCATGATAAGTAGGCCGAACCAGTGACACTTATGACAAGCACATGGAGTTTACTCTTATCAATGCATTGTCATAAAGCATATCAGTGTATATAATCTTTAGACCTGAGATAGCACAATTATCTTATATATAGGTGGTTTGAGTTTGATACTGCTTTCATACTTATACTGTGTATGGGTATATGGGCATGTGTTGTCTCCTACTAGTTATATATGAAGATAGGTGTTGATCAAGATGGAATCTATTACCCTAAGTAAATAGAGATAAAATCCTATGTTTATTTAATTGTTCTTGATGTTTAAAGTTCCTGGCCAGGACAGATAGATTTAATCAGAAAAGAGTTTCTGATGAGAAAATCTTTTTAATCAAGAATTGGAATGAAAAGAGAACATAATATTCATAGCAAATGGAGTTTGACATAAACCATGACTCCAGCTCGAATTGAGATTTTGTAATAGAGAGATTCTAGTGCATGGTAACATATGATAAAAGGTTCATTTAAGGTATTAGCATGCTATGCTACGTGTTAAACATGGTTTATGAGGTGCCTAAAATGATTTAGAGAAATCATTTATGATAAGAAAGAGTTCTAATGATATTAAGAGTTAATATCATATCTCATTGCCAATTAGTGATGAGCCTAGTGAGTCACACACATACACGAGTAATCAACAAGTTAAATGTGATTTAATTAATTAGTTAAAGAGTTTAATTGATTATTTAAATAGGTTTGGTTTGCAATTAGATTGCAAAGTTCTTAGCATGGCTTGAAACCAAATCTAGGTTATTGGATGCATAGTATAAATTAAATTTATATTTAAAGTGTTTAAATATAAATTTAATTATGAGAAATTAATTAATATAGATTAATTAATTAATTTATATTTGATATAAATTGATTAGAAGAGAAGAAATAATTATTTTGGATTGAGAACTCAAAATTACAACACAAGGGTAATTTGGTCATTTCACAGGGTGACATGTGGCACCATGAAATGGTGACATATGGCACCATATAAGCTTTCCATTTGTCTTTCAATCATGTAAGATGATCAAAGTCAAGATTAAATCTATCTTTGACACCTGATTTAATGTGATTAGGTCAATTAAAATTCTGGCCAATCAAAAGATGACATGTGGCAAGGGTTTTAAGTGATGACCTAATTATATAATGTGATATTATAAAAGAGTAAAAGAACAATCTGCTATTTTCTCATATGTGCCGCCACCTTTGAGCCTCTCTTCCTCTCTTCTTCTTCATCTCTCATTAATTCAAAGAGAATTGCTAATATTCTCTTGAATTAAAATTGCTAGAAATCGTTTCTAGTGTCCTGTATACATCTACAACCTCTCTAAAGGCAAATCCCTATTTTCTAATTGGTTGGCAAGGCTTTAGAAGCTATTCAAGGGGCTTCCATTGGTGATCTTGGTGTGACCAATCTAGAGAGACAACATCTGGGGTCTTAGGTGCTTCGCAAAGGTACTAAACACAACTACAGTGCATCAAAATGTTAGTGCACATGTTCTTGATTTAATCTAGTATTCTAATGAATTAATCTGTTAATTCTAAAATCTTAAATGGCAAACATAGATCCAAATACATATTAAAAGAGTTTTAATATGCAATTGAACATTGATATCAATAGGTAAAAATTTAATCTTGCATGATGCATGAGACCCTAGAAGAAAAATTTTGAATTCAACGTTCTAATCTAATAATTTTTATGCTTCTGCTCCTTTATGGTTTGGATAGGTTGGTATGCCAATAGGGTTTTGACTGCAGTACTGCTTATGGCTTTGTGCCATTTCGTGATTTATGGCTTTTGGCCATTTCGCTATTCTTTGACATACATAGCTTTATGCCCGATTGATATTATGACTTTTTAGTCATTCTATTACACACCTGGCAGACACTATGTGACCGATGGTGTGACGGTCCGAGGTATTAGGTACCCAGTGCTAATTTACCCGTTTATCCAGTCCAGTCAATTGGTATAGATTACTTGGGTAATTAAAATAAGTCTTAAAAATTTACAAGTAAATAATGAACATAAAAACCATTAAATTAAGAATATTACAAATAGTTATCAAAAATTCAGTCTGTGTGAATTAAAAGCATAATTTCTTTGTATTTAATTATTTAGTTTATTTTCATATTATATTGGCACCACTAAGTTTTATGCTTAGCGCGTCACTTTTTTCCACGTGTAAGAACTGGAGATCAGGAGAGGGAGTCCAGTAGACCTTAGACTGGGAGTTAGAGGTTTTGATCTACATTTGGGTCCCGAGTGTCACCTCATTAGCAGTGCATATTTTGGTAGAGTCCACCAGCTTTGTATTTTATTTTGAATTTTATAATTAAAGTTTGGATATGTAATGTAAATTATAAATTTGTACATTAATTACATACATGATGTAAATTAATAATATTTGAATATTTTCCTTTATAGATTGTTTATGAATGAGTATGGATTTGGATTAAGAATTGAGATGAAATGATTGTTTGAAAAATATGAGATGATGTTAAAATTATGAAAAATTTATTTGTTTAAAATTATTATTGAGATCTTCAACAGGTGGAAAAATTGTCAAAAATATTAATAAATTAGGGAAAACTATTACACCTTACCCCTCTGTAAGGCATAACATGATCCCGTAGTATACCTAATGAATTACCGAATTTTACCTATTGATAATCCATTAAATATATTATAAGGGATTTTAAAATAATTTTCATTTATTTTAGGGTGGTGGGTAATGCTGAAGTATTATTAAAAACCATTAATTGAAATTTAGGCTCTAATGTAAATATTGCTTAATTTGGGTTTTTCCACAAATTTTATAAAAAATTCGGCAGAGTGTCGGCGTTAATTTGAGAAAATAGTTCTTCAAAAACCTGTGAAAAACACTTCCAATACATATTTAAATCTCAAACTCCATATTTATAACCCAATTCAATCTCAAATCACCACAATTTCACAAGTTCAGAGAATTTTAAAAGAAATTTACATACTGCATTTATACATAAAAAAAAAAATAAATGTAAACAAGTTTATACTACAAAGTTTACATTAATCAAAATAACAGTACAACTTTTAGACAATTGCTCAATGTGTACATATGAATACATAAAATTAATTTACATCAAAAGGAAAAATTTACATAGGGTATAATTAATATACCCGAAAGAAAAGTCCAATTAATACTTCAGTTTCAGCTCCATGCAGCTTACTCTGCTGTCTTGTCATTTTCCTTATCTACAATAGCAAAACACGCTATCACTGAGTAATAATACTCAGTGGCACACAACTAATTTTAAATTAAAATCAATTATAATATAAATCAAATAATTCACAGCAAAACAATATTTTTATAATTTATGAAGTAGATTCAGATTTCCAGACTCACCAAGAATCATTTATTTCAAACTAATAATAATCATTTATGTAAATTCACATTTCATTAAAGATTCACAGTTCATAAAATAAAAGTGTTGCCAAGAACACATAGTCCAGACCATGACACAAAATTTCATGATCAATGCTGTGTTGTACACCACGACAAAGCAAATTACCTCACTAACCGTTATTAATGAGGGAAGGGCTAGCTAGCTAATGAGTACTCATACATTATCATCCTACTAACCGTTATTAATAGGAGACATAATCAATGCCAATTATCAAACCCCGAATGGTCGTAACCATTGAGGAGTTTTGAACAAGACTGTTATGCTAACTGCAGTTTTGAAAAAAAAACAATTTACAAGATTTTCTAGTCACAAAATCACATTTTCAATTCAATAATCACATTCAATAATTTTCCCATATAGGGTTGGCAACACTAAATTTATCCAAATCAAAGGGGAATCATAATTTCATGCAAAACATTGACAATTATAATTTACTCAACTCATTTGTACAATCAAACAATTAAATAAAATTAGTTGTGTACAAACCTCTACTGAGTCGCCTCTTTGCCTTGACTCACGTTTTTCTTTTCCTCCTTTCCAGTCTCTTTTTCTACTGAAACACTCAATTTATAGTATTTCAATACCATGTCCCCGAATTAATCTAACAAGTAAATTTATGCATACTTGATTATATTTTTTAAATTCTCTTAAAATGAAGTTCTTTGTGTTTGGCATATTGGGGTTACTATTCATGTCAAAATATTGACTTTTTCATACTCACTAGGTATGTTAATTCTAATTACACCCACATACCACATTTTGGGTTACAATTGTGTTGGCATTGGTAGCAAATTAAATTTCCAAACTTTCTAAGTGAAATTCTAAAATTTCAGTTTTGGATCTCTTAGTTCTATTGTTCCATTAAACCTTCTCTAGTGGAAATTTGGCCAACTTTACTTCATCAAAGTTGTTCCTTAATGTCCTAGATTTAATTCCCTTTTTGATTCACTCCATTTGGAGTTTTGTAGCTCAAGTTATGCTATTTCTAATGTGGCTGGCCAGATTGGTAAAATTCAGAATTTTGGGCACAATTTTGGTTCTGGTAGATTTGAGAACCTAAATTTCGTTAGCAATTTGACTAGGTTATGGTTAGAATTTGGGTTTTTGTTCTTCATAAAAGTTGTTCTACTATGTCATAGCTTTCTAATGGTCTAAAAATCAGGTCATTTGAACCTTTCTATACCATGTTATGACCATTTGAATAAGTACTGTTCATATGATCAATTCTGTATAGGGGCAGTGTGTGAAATCCAAATTTAACGTAATTTTACACCCACTATAGTCAGTTTTGGGGTAAGGTTTCTACATAAAAATTGTAGATTTCGGTCTTAAGTTTCATCTCTAATAGACCTCACATCAATTGGAGGAACAGAATTCCAGTTATGGTCATTTAAATTGGCCATTGTCAGGCTGTCTAGATTGGACCATTATCATTCACCATTCCATTCCAATTTTAACCATTCAAACATACTCCATTTCACACCAATTGACCATTTTAAACCTCAATTAGGTCAAATTTCATCAATTGGAAAAATTTCCAATTTTTCCCCCAATTTCCTATTGATCAAGAACCCTAAATATGCAATTGTCATAATCCATGAAATCAAAGTGTATAAACCTCGTCTACACATTCAATCAAGCTTTCCTACATCATTAATTACATCAAAATCCATCAAATTCAAATTATCCCTAGGCTGGTCGACTTTCACTATGTCCCGTAACATGTTGTTTTTGTTTCAATTTTAACAAATTCTAACTTAATTTAGATGCTTAAGCATGAATATAGAGAGAAGCTTGGGAAGAACTTCACTAACCTCTTTGTTTGATTTGCCAAAGTTCCAATTCCTCAAATTTTCTCTTCTTTTTTCGCTCCCAAATGTTAAAGAAGTTCTAAGGATGAATTTTTGTATTAGGACTTAAAGGATTTATGGAGGAGAATGAAGAGAATTCAAGCTTTTCAATGGTTAACAATGGTGGAAGGAAAAGATGAGAGAGAGATAAGAGAGAGGTGAGGGACGGCCACTTGAAGAAGAAAAGGAAAAAAAAATGATTTTCTTATTTTCTTAATTGTCTTTTATGTTACAATTATTCCCTAAATATCCAATTTTAAAAATTAAAATTTATTGCATCATGCACACCTTATGATGATGTCATAAAAGAATTAAAAATTAGAAATTTTCTTTTCTTATTCTTGTCTTTCTCTACACACCTCTTCACTTTTTAATTCTTTTTCATAAATTTAATTTCGTAAATTTTAATGGACATTTAGGCCATGAGTCACCTCTAGGGGTGAATTGATCAAATTGCCCCTTATCGGTCTGATCCGTTTTTTCAATAGCATTAAATTGCTTCCAGAACCCAGATTCAATTTTTCGAACTGGTTTTTGATTCTTTTCTGTGATTTTTCATATTACCCTTAGCTTCGCAATATTCTTAGGCCAGGGGTGCCATAAGGTCCCACTCAAAAATAGGGCAACGACTGGTATCATAGTCACTTTCCATTTCGGTTACCCATCGCTGTGGCCTTGGCTCATTTAATCCATTATGCTTTGTTTTCTTGATTTTTACTTTACCTTCATGTAATTGCTATTAATTTTTGTTCATGGTGTGTCTAAGTGATTTAAATATGGTTTTACACATCCCAACTGTCCAGGCAGACACTGGTCACCGGAATAGTAGAATGTACTGACCTAATGAACATAGGGGTGTTACAATTCTCCCCCCCTTAAAATAAATTTCATCCCGAAATTTTACCTGATCTTAGTCTCTGAACAGATGTGGGTGCTGCCTCTTCATGTCCTCCTCACATTCCCAAGTAGCTTCTTGGCCTGAATGATGGTGTCACACCCTACCCCTCTGTAAGGCATAACATGATCCCGTAGTATACCTAATGAATTACCAACTCCGTCTACTGATAACCCATTAAATACACTACAAGGGATTTTGAAAAAACTTTTCTTATTTCTTTTACAGTGGTGAGCACTATTTATAGGTTTTAAAAACCTTTGTGAACTGAAGTGAAACAGCTAATTCATTTGGACTATTAGTAATTTCTGTAAAAAATTTTGGCAGACTGCCATATGTATTTTGGATAAAATAGTTCTTCAAAAAACCTGTAAAAAGCACTTCAATATATTTCCAAATCTCAACTCTAACATTTTTCTCAACACAACATATTTCTCAACTCAAATCCACAGTGATTTTTCAAAGACTGAGATACAAGAAATATAATACAAATTTTACAAGCCAAAATAACTCATAATTATTTTACAACTCCAATGTACAATTTGAATTTACAACTGCTCAAACCTAGAACACTATGTACATACAGTGGTCATACATTACAGTACAAAATGCAAAATGTGGTACACTCATTATACCTGATAATCTCTCGCTGGATGTACTAGCAGCCTAGTCTGCTGCCCTGTCTGTCTGTCTAGCTGCGACAGCAATAAAAAGCTATTGCTGAGACAATGTCTCAGTGGTGCACAACATTAACCAAATACAACTTTAAATCACAATTCATAAATCATTTAAATGATGGATACGTAAAATCATAGTTAAATTCAAGACAATGAATGTCAGTAGGAATTTAACACAATATCACAATAAATCTCAGAGATCAAAACATAGTTAACTTCAAAAGACAGTGAATGTCAATAAGAATTTAAACTCCATTTCACAAATTATCAAAGATCATAATAACACAATTTAGTCAAATAATTTACGAACACAGTGTTGCTAATTCATACACAACTTAAGCCATGACACAAAATTTCCGATCAATGCCGCGTTGTACACCAGGACAAAGCAATCACAACCCCACTAATTGAAATCAATGAGGAAGGGAGCTAGCTATATAATGAGTACTCATCCGATCACCTCAACTGGTAAACCAGAGAGGGAGAAAAATAAACGATCACGACTCCATAAATGGAGAAGGAAAATAAACGATCACAACCCCATAAATGGAGAAGGAATGATATGATACTGTCATGCTAAGTGTGAACACAAAATCAATTCCAAACATTTTATTCAAATGATTCGTAAGAATCCAATAAATTTCTAAAGTCATAAATTCATTCACAAAATGGCAACACAATTCATAATTAACTTCAAATTTTCACAAATCACACTAAATCAATTTTTCCACAGTTTCAAACCATTTACAATGATTTTCAAGCAATAAATATCCATTCAAACACATTTTCATAACTGAAAACAATAATATACAAATAGTCATAATTTATTTCAATTGAAAAATTCAAAAGAAATAACTGTTGTGCACAAACCTCTGATATCTGTCTCCTGGTCTTGACTCAGTGTTTCCTTCCCTTTCCCTAAGTCTTTGCTAACTGAGAAACACAATTTGAAGTGTTTCAGTACTTAATTAAACTGTCTCTAACAATAATGCTTGATAATTAATTTACTGAATTCTATTATTTGCTTAGTCAACCTAATATGTCGACCCTCGATGCATTCTAGGTGAATTAGGTTTTAAGGTTACCAATATATCACATTCGATAGTCTTTTAGGGTTGGTACATGTAACCAAATTCATTTCCATGTATCTTGCATTTTCTTGCAATTTGCTGGATTCCGGGATACTAGTTTGACCTAGCCGGACGACCTAGTTCCCTCGGTTTTCGGGTTTTGGTCAAAACCACAAACTTGTAGATCTATGTCTTATGGAACGCGGGGCAAAATTTCAGGTCATTCTGAGTTATGTAGACCAAGTTATGGTCATTTTACTATTGCTGGTCAAATTGCATCAAAATTGATCACTTTAGGTCACTTTAGGTCATTTTAGGTTCGGCCAGTTTTTGGACCCGAATTTGTGCAAGCTATTTGACTTGCTTATGGTCATTTCTGGGCTTTGTGTCTTCATAAGACTTGTAGATATGGGTCTTAACTATTCATGGTCAAAATTTCAGGTCAATTGGACCTGTTTTGAGTGAGTTATGGCCTAAACACTAACTACTGCCCAAATGGTCAATTTTCAGGCCTTATTTGCACTTAATCCGGATTTGGTCATTTTTCAAGCTACCTTGCAAGCAGAATTTTGGCAAGCTTCCTTCATGAAAGTTGACACATTTTGTGCCTAGTTTCACCTCCAATTGGTCTCATACCAATTGAAGCCACACACTTAAAGTTATAGGCCTAAAACACAAATTGCCTTATTGCATTTTTTGCATACACATCAAGGATCACTTTTAACACTTACCAAACTCAACATTCAAACCAATTCTAATTGTACCACAACCTAAACATAATTTACAACATATTATAGGTCATTTTGGCAGCTTACAATTACATTCAATGTGCACCAATAAGTGCAGAATTTATCCAACTCAATTTACAACAATTCAATCACCAATTCATGCTCATTTATATGTCCAACTTCACACCATCATACATGCACTCAAACTGCCATAACCCCTATCACAAATTAACATCATTATTCTATAAACCAAGCATGAATTCCAGCATTCTTCAAGAGCTAACAAACTGCCACAATGGTACATTTACATTCCATTAATTTCCAAGCTTTAAATTTCATTTCACATTTACATATACTAAGTATGCATCACTCAAACAATTTCCTACACAATATACATTTAATCAATCATTTAATTCATCATTTACAAGCAAAAATAAATTGCCTTCAAAGTGTTTCCATGGTTGCCAAAAGTACACTTCCCCATTCAACATCAAACTTCAAAAATTTCTCCATAAATCAAACACCCATAACATCCTTACAAACTTTAATTAACCAATAATAAAAACACAAACTTACCACTTTTGAAATTCTTCAAAACCTCACCAAAACTTAAAATTCTTGCTGCCTATCTACTGCCCAAGTGGTGTAGACTAACTTTGATGAAGGAACTTAGGAAGAATTTGGCTTACTTCAAGCATGCATGGAGCTTGACCATGGATGGCCATGGAGGAACTTGAGAGAAAAAGAAGAATTCGGCCATGGATGTGTTTTTTGAAGGAAATGGAAATGTGAGTGGATAAAATCTGTCCACTTATGCTTTATTTAACCCCATAGTGCTCCACTCACCATAAGTTAATTAATTAAATAATCAAGTTTTCATTTTCCCACATTAAGCTTCTCATTTTTGTTATTTACATTATGTACCACTAATTTAATTTTCCATGTCATTTTCCAAATATAATATCATGTATTTTTAATGGACATTTAGGTCAAAAGACAACTCAGGATGTCAAATGACCACAATGTCCCTGTTCGGGTTGCATTCCCGATTTTTCAGTAACACCGGGTTTTGTCCGTTTTTTGATTTCTCACTTTTCTTTGTACTAATTATTTAATTTTTCTTTGATATTTCTAATGATATTTATACTTCAATAAATATTTATTTGAGTCCTAAAAATATTTTCCAGGGTTCCCCACACTCCAGGGCTAGTCAACGATCCACGCCGTGACTTCCCGGTGCGGTCACCCATCGCTAGGGTTCTCGGCTCGCTTAACTTGGTTACATTTCTTTGTTATTATTTTTCCTTTGTTTTTCTTGTATTTTCTTTTCTTGTATTTCATTATTTTATGTCTCCTCAATCATAACGAAGTGTAGTTCTAGGCATCCTAGCTATACGGACAACACTGATCACAGGAACAGTAGAACGCACTACCGAACTTAGGGGTGTTACAGATGGTTCCACAGCACTTTAACCAGTTGTATCTACTTATTCCTTAACTGCTTCACCTCATATGCCGGAATCTCAATGGGTTCTTCCTCATATGTGAGGTCTAGATTTACTTCAATCTCTTCTGCTCGTAGAACATGAGATGGGTCTGATCTATACTTCCTCAACATGGACACATGGAAGATATTATGTATCTTCTCTAGCTCTGGAGGCAGTGCCAATCTATATGCCAAAGGACTCACTCTTTCTAGAATCTCATACGGCCCAATAAAGCGAGGACTCAGTTTCCCCTTTCTGCCAAATCTCATAATTTTCTTCCAAGGGGAAACCTTGAGGAATACCTTGTCACCCATTACATATTCAATATCTCTCCTTTTCAAATCGATGTAGGACTTCTGACGGTCTGATGCAGCCTTGAGCCTGTCTCTGATAAGTCTGATCTTCTCCTCTGTCTGCTTAACAATTTCTGGGCCAATTAGTTTTCTTTCACCCACTTAGTCCTAACACAGAGGAGTTCTGCACTTTCTGCTATACAGAGCTTCACATGGAGGCATCCCAATGCTTGATTGGTAGCTATTATTGTAAGCAAACTCAATCAAAGGCAAGCGTGTATCCCAACTACCTTCAAATTCAATCACACAAGCCCGTAGCATATCCTTTAATATCTAAATCACTCTCTCAGACTGGCTGTCTGTCTGTGGATGGAATGCCGTACTGAAGTTCAATCTAGTTCCTAGGGCTCTTTGCAAACTACTCCAGAATCTAGAAGTGAACCTTGGATCTCTATCTTACACAATCGATACCGGCACCCTATGAAGTCTCATAATAACCCATGAAGTCCATCTGTACTAGTTAAAAGTGAGTAAACTTGGTCAATCTGTCCACAATAACCCATACTGCATCATGATTCTTCTGTGTTCTTAGAAGTCCCATCACAAAGTTCATCATTATTCTTTTCCATTTCCACTGAGGTACTGGCAGTGGATGTAGCAACCCTGCTGGCACTTGGTGTTCTGCCTTTACTTGCTAACAAGTTAGGCATTTAGATACAAACTCTACTATATCTTTCTTCATCACATTCCACCAATAGTGCTCCTTTACTGTTCTGTACATTTTAGTCCCACTAGGGTGCATAGCAAAAGGAGACTCATGTGCTTCCTTCATAATGAGTTATCGCAATTCTACATCATTAGGAACACACATTTTGCCCTAGTGTAGCAGTAAGCTATCATCATTCACAGAGAATTTAGGTTTTTTGAAATCCTGAGTTTTGTCTATCAATTTTTGATATTTTTCATCATTCTAAGCTGCCATTTTAATCTGATCAATCAACAATGGCTGTACATAACATGTAGCTACCACCTGTCCTTCACCATTAACCTCCAGACTAGCATGCAGTGCTTTTAATTCATGCACCATGGACAAAGGAGAAACTCTTAGACTAGCCATAGCCTTGCAACTTAAGGCATCAGCTACCACATTAGCTTTCCCTAGTTGATAGTCTATCAGACAATCATAGTCTTTAATTAGTTCTAACCACCTCCTTTGCCTCAAATTCAACTCCTTCTGGGTACCCAGATACTTTAGGCTCTTGTGATCTGTATAGATGTAACACTTTTCTCCATACAGATAATCTCTCCAAATCTTCAGAGCAAATACAATAGCTGCTAGCGCCAAGTCATGTGTAGGATAATTTCTCTCATGGGATTTTAGCTGGCGTGATGCATAAGCAATGACATTTCGATCTTGCATCAGTACACAGCTTAGCCCATTGTGAGAAGCATCACTGTAGATAGTGTATTCTTTACCCGGTGTAGATAAATTAAGGACTGGAGCTTCAGTCAAACATCTTTTCAATTCATCAAAACTCTGCTGACATTTATCAGTCCACTAAAATTTCACATCTTTCTGAAGTAGTTTGGTCAGTAGAGATGCCAACATAGAAAATCCCTTCACAAAACGGCTAGTAACCAGCTAAACCTAGAAAACTGTGAACTTCTATAACATTCCTGGGTGGCTTCCAATTAAGGATAGCTTCAATCTTACTAGGATCCACCTTAATGTCTTGAGCTGACACAATATGCCCCAAAAAAGAAATATCTTTTAGCCAAAATTCACATTTTGATAATTTAGCATATAGCTGTTTCTCCCTTAAAGTCTGTAGCATAATTCTCAGGTGCCTATCATGCTCTTCTTGTAACACCCCTATGTTTGGTAGTGCGTTCTACTGTTCCTGTGACCAGTGTTGTCCGGACAGCTAGGATGCCTAGAACTACACTTAGATATGAGTGAGGAGACATAAAATAATGAAATACAAGAAAAGAAAATATAAGAAAAACAAAGGAAAAATCATAGCAATGAAATGTAACCAAGTTAAACGAGCCGAGAACCCTAGCGATGGGTGACCGCACCGGGAAGTTGCGGCGTGGACCATTGACTAGCCCTGAACCACGGAGAACCCTGGAAAAATATTTTTAAGACTCAAATAGACATCTATTGAAGCATAAATACCATTAGAAATATCAAAGAAAAATTAATTAATTAGTTCAAAGAAAAGTGAGAAATCGAAAAATGGGCAAAACTCGGTGTTACCGAAAAATCGGGAATGCAACCCGAACAGGGGCATTGTGGTCATTTGACACCCTGAGTTGTCTTTTGACCTCAATGTCCATTAAAAATAAATGATATTAAACTTAAAAAAAGTCATAAAAATTAAATTGTGGTACATTATATCAATAGTGAAAGAAGTGGTGACAAAATTACAAATTTGGAAACTTTGGATTAATTATTCATTAACTAAACTTGGTGGTCCACTAAGTGAGCTAAATGGACATTAAAATATAACATTAGTGGACAGATTTCTCAACTAAGTAAGCTTCATCTTCTTCATTCTTCTTCCAAACCGAATTGAACTTTCTCCCAAAACTCCCATGGAAACTCCATGGCCAACCTCACTTCAACCACCATGCAACCATGATTTAGCCATATTTTTCACTAGCTTCCTTCATAAAAACTGTTCTACACCACTTGGGCAGTAGATAGGCAGTAAGAAGATCAAGTTTAGTCAAGGTTTTGAAGAGTTTCCAAAGTGGTAAGTTTGTGTTTTTGGTTATTGCTTCATTAAAGTTTGTGAGGAGGTTATGGGTACTTGAATTGTGGAAAAAATTTTGAGGTTTGATGTTTAAAGGGGGATGTGTACTTTTGGCAGCCATGGAAACTCTTTAAGAACAATTTATTCTTGCTTGTAAATGGTAGATTAAAGGGTTGATTAAATGTTTATGTGTGTAAGAATTAATTTGGGTGATGTATACTTAGTGTATGTGAATGTATACTTGAATTTGGAAGCTTGGAAATTAATGGACTGTAATGTATGAATCGGCAGCTTGGTTTGGTGAACCATAAAGATGTTATTTTATGTTTGGTTTATGGAATATTAATGTTGAATTATGATAGTTGCTGTGGCAGCTTGGGTATATGTATGATGGTGTGAGGTTGGACATGTAAATGAGCTAGGTTAGGTGATTGAATTGTTATAATTTGAGCTTCAAAAATTTTGTACTAAATGGTGCATATTGAGGGTGATTGTAAGCTGCCAAAATGACCAACAATATGTTGTGAATTGTGTTTAGGTTATGTTACAAACTAGAATTGGCATGAATGTTTAGTTTGGTAAATGTTAAAAGTGTCCTTTGATGAGTAATGAATAAAATGCAATAGGGCAGTTTATGTTATGGGCTTAGAACCTTAAGTGTGTGGCTCCAATTGGTATGAGACCAATTGGAGGTGAAACTAGGCACAAAATTTGCCAACTTTCATGAAGGAAGCTTACCAAAATTCTGCTTGTAAGGTAACTTGAAAAGTGACCAAATCTAGATTAGTGCAATTAAGGCCTGAAAATTTACCATTTGGGCAGCAGTTAGTGTTTTGGCCATAACTCACTCAAAACAGGTCCAATTGAACTGAAAGTTTGATCATGAATAGTTAAGACCTATATCTACAAGTCTTATGAAGACACCAAAGCCCAAAAATGACCATAAGCAAGTCAAACAGCTTGTACAAGTTCGGGTCCAAAAACTGGCCGAACCTAAAATGACCTAAAGTGACCAATTTTGGTACATTCTGACCAGCAATAGTAAAATCACCATAACTTGGTCTAGTAAACTCAGAATGACCTAAAATTTTGCCCCACGTGCAATAAGACATAGATCTACAAGTTTGTAGTTTTGACCGAAACCCGAAAACTGAGGGAACTAGGTCGTCCGGCTAGGTCAAACTAGTATCCTGGAATCCAGCAAATTGCAATAAAATGCAAAATATATGAAAATAAATTTGGTAATATGTACCAACCTTAAAAGGCTACAAATGTGACATATTAGTAACATTAAAACCTAATTCACCTAGACTGCATCGAGGGTCAACATCTTAGGTTGACTAAGGAAATAACAGAATTCAATAAGTTAATTATTAAGCTTTATTCTTAGAGACAGTTCAAATGAGTACTGAAACACTTCAAATTGTGTTTCTCAGTTAGCAAAGACTCAGGGAAGGGGAAGGAAACACTGAGTCAGAGCCAAGAGATAGTTATCAGAGGTTTGTGCACAACTAGTTTTTAACTGATTTTGTTTTGAATATTTCATATGATTAAATGACATATTTTTCTTATGTATTATGTTTAACAAGCACTGGATTTAATTCAATGATTATTGAAATTGTTATAGTATGTATGAATTTAGCTTTGTAAAATGGTATTTCCACAAGTATTAAGCATTGTTATGGATTGAATAAATTATGTTTTGGAAAATTGTGATAGAACATGTTTTGAATTGTGATGGTAATTTTCATGGAAAAATGCAAATTTATGAATTGAATTGTGATGAGCATAAAAATTATTGGATATTGGAATTGAATTTGAATCGAATTATATTATGATTTATGCTCACTAAAAGGATTTTGATATTGTTTTATATCTCACTATAGATGCTTGACTAGGTTATTACCCGTCTCTCACATTTGTTGAGAAGATAATGGAGTTAGTTGTGTTTTGATTACCATGGTACGTGCACAGGCTTAGATTTTCCTCTGATTTGAGGTTAGATCTAAGTTTTTTATCGTTATGGCCCTTGCGGAAGATTCATTATTGTGATGTGTACTGTGCACGATGATTCGACCTCCCCGACCATAGGGAGTTAGAATTTGATTCGATCTCCCCGACCATAGGGAGTTAGAATCACTTCGAATATGGCCCTTTCGGATTAGTCTTGCATAGTTAGCGAGATAAAGAATGATTTTTGAGATACAACATGATTTTTGAGATAAAGAATGATTTTTGAAATACAGCATAATTTTTGAGATACAACATGGTTTTTGAGACACAAAATGTTTTTGAATAGTAAAGACTTGTGATTTCAGTTATGATTTATGTATAATTGATTTTGTTGGAACTACCTTAAATGGTTAGTCATGATTTGATAAATTGAATTTCGTGATCAAAGTCATTTCATACAAATAATTTACATTATTGGCAATGAATATTTTGAGTTTTGGAATTTGATGAGTATTCCAATTTCCAAATTATTTGCTGTAAATTTTGTCAATGTATATTGTACTATGTTTTAAATTATAGTTGTGCACCACTGAGTTCACCACTCAGCGATAGCTTTGTATCTTTATCGCAGTAAGAAGAGCATAGAGCGATGAGTAAGTTTCTTTGAAGACACATTGGATCGACTCGGGTATATCATAGGTATACCCATGTACATAGGTTTTGATGTATGCATGTAATAATATGTATGTAAATTATTTGAGCAGTTGTATAAAAACTCTTGTAAAATATTTTGGTATGGAATTAAATGTAAATTATTGTAAAGGTAAATTTGGGATTTCATTTATCTGAATAGTTTTATAATATTAATTTTGAGTCTTGTAATCAATGAAATGTTTCTTTTATGAGGAGATTGATTTGATTATTGAGATTTGAATTATGGGTTCAAATGAAGTTATTGAAGTTGTACTTGAGAAAACATATTGGGAGTGTGTTCTTTGCAGGTTTTGAAGAACTGTTTTCTCAAAATACAACCAGCACTTTGTCGAAATTTTGAAAAAAATTTTATAACATCAGATTTTAATCGATGATTTAAATTTCATGAAAATTGTTTTAAAATCCCTTGTAGTGTATTTAATGGATTATCGGTAGGCGAAGTATGGTAATTCATTAGGTATACTACGGGATCATGTTACATCTTACAAGGGAGTAGGGTGTGACACTTCTGCATTTCTCGAATATACCAAGATGTTATCAATAAACACAACTACAAATTGGTCAAGATATGGCCTAAAAATAGTGTTCATCAGGTCCATAAATGTAGCTGGAGCATTAGTTAACCCGAATGGCATAACCAGGAACTCATAATGGCCATATCAAGTTCTAAAAGCAGTTTCTGGAATGCTTTGCTCTTGCACCCTCAACTGATAGTACCCATATCTCAAGTTAATTTTGGAGAACACAGCGGCACACTTTAACTGATCAAACAAATCATCTATACAGGGCAACGGATATCTGTTCTTTACTGTCACCTTATTCAACTGTTTATAGTCAATACACAAACGGAGAGTGCCATCTTTCTTTTTAAAAAATAATACTGGCGCTCCCCAAGGTGACATACTATGTGACACCCCTTACCCGTCTACAGTGTAGCCGAGCAAGATATGCCACACAGTGTGCCAGACCACCATATCTTATTTCATAACAAGTTATCCTTTTTCATTTATTTATTATTCACTAAGTGCTAAATTTTACCAATTATATCATTTATTTACAACTTTGATTTATCTGAATTTTCCATAAATTTCTATAAAAAATCCGGCAGAATGCCAACTGTAAATTGGAAAAACAATTCTTTTGAACCTGTTAAAAACACTTCCAATATGGTTTTCAAATCCAGAACTCCAATATACATACATATCAACTCAATCTCCAATTCTCATCACAATTTGAAAAATTTTTGTTGACATCACAATTTGAATTAATTTCCTGAATAACTCCTCGATATTTTATTTTTCAACAAAATATACTGATAATTACAATAACATGAAATTTCATATATTTACATTATCATATGATTTCATGAGTTTGTAATTACAATCAAAACTAGTACAAAATGCAAAGTACAAAATACAACCCAAAATCCTAATATCCTACAAAGTGCACTGCAGATATGAGGTGACTTTGGACTCTGTGCAGATTTGACAAATCACCCGGTCTGAGGTCTGCTGGACTCCTTAGCTATGTCTCCAATACTTGCCCGTGGCAAAAGCGACGCGCTAACCAATTCTGCTTAATGGTGCCAATATAAAATAAAATAGCTAGAATAAAATAAATATGCAGAATGTATACTGACATTTTATGTAGACTAAGTTCCTGGCAATTATTATTGTATTATTTGATTAAAATTTAGTAAGATTTATTTTGATTGCCCGAGTAACTTATACTAGTTAATTGGACTGGATATACGAGTAAACTGGCATTGGGTATCATGAGTTATGATACTGAAACACTGTGAAACTATGTGTTTCAGTGGAAAAGAATATCGGGAAAGAACTCGAAGGATCGAGTCAAGGCCAAGAGGCGACTCTTATAAGGTTTGTGCACAACACTAATACGCTTTAAAATTCATTTACAAAGTGCATGAAATGTGTATTATGCTTTTGCTTTGAATTGTTGAAAGTTTAATTGTGTATATTTGAAATGGCAATAAATATTTAGTAAATTGTTAAGATAAGTTTTGAAATCACAGAGTCATGACCATATATTTGAATACCTCACTAGCATGACTAGTGGAGGAAATTAGTTTCGAATTTTGATTCCTTCTCTGGCTGAAGTGTTGAGGTGTGTGCTAGTAGAAGAAGAAAAAGAATGGGTTCTCATATATTTGAGTTAGCTAGCCTTGTGATGTGACTTCTCCTTAGCCTCTGGCTATTGAGATTATATTTATTTCGAATGGCATGATATAACTGTGTTTTTATGAAATGTGTTCTAAGACTTTTGAAATGAAATTGTTTGGATTAAAATTTTATAAGTCATGTTTTGAATTATGGCTCATGTTCAATTTAAATGTTGAATAAATGTGATTTAAATTCCACATAAAGTTTATTTTAGTATGTTATGCACCACTGAGTCCTAGTACTCAGCGATAACTGTTATTGCTGTCGCAGATATAGAGACTAGAGGAGCAGCAGAGTGAGCTGTTGAGAATTGTGGAGCGACCTACCTTGAAGTTATATCGGGTATATTTTATACCCTGATTGTAAAAACTGTTTTGATATATGTAAATGTATGTAACTGTATGGACATGTAAAATTGGTTATGAGCAGTTGTATAAAGTTGTTTAGAGTTGTATAAAATTTGTAATAAATTTTAGTTTGGATTTTTCCTAATGTAAATTTTTAGTATGATGTATATAAATTGTTTTACATTTAATTACATACGAATGAAAGTATTTTATTTTAATTTGAATGAAAGCAATTAGTAATATTTTGGATGATATTTGAATTGAAAATTGTGGATTTGAATTTTTGGAAATTAATAAATGATGTTGAAATTGATTGGGATGGTTGTGAAATTGAAAAAGTTATTGAGACAAATTATTGGAAGTGCTTTTTACAAGAATTTGAAGAACTGTTTTCTCAAAATACAGACGGTACTCTGCCAAAATTTCTATAAAATTTCTGAAAAAATAAAATGGGATAAAAATTTTACTAGTTTTAAAACTTTGAATAAATGATTTTAATACCTATTAGAAAATGCTCACCACTTATAAAAGTAAGAAAATTGTTTTGAAATCCCTTGTAGGGTACTTAATGAGTTATCGATAGGTGAAGTTCGATAGTTCATTAGGTATTCTACGGGATCATGTTATGCCTTACAGAGGGGTAAGGTGTGACATGTTTTAGTGGTATTTGAGCAAATTTTTGAAGTATATTTTAACTTGTGAATTTGTATCTTTTCTTTGATAAGTACAACTGCTCAATGTCCTTATTTGTTACATACAGTGTATTACATCATAAATATGAACTAATGGAGGGAAATCTCCTTGTGTTATTTGTTCAGGAGATACCCTAATTTCAGATTGATATGAAAGAAGGATATCGCTCAGTTGAGTAATCTGTTGAAGCTGAGGCATAAGGGGAAGCCCCAGCTCTACATAATGTCAGTGGATCAGTAGCACCAGCCCCACAAATGCCACAGTTTCCTACACAGTTCTTATAGTAGATGGCTGTGATGTTTCAACAAATGGCTGGAGGTATGCCTGCTCAAGCTCCACCCCAAACACCTGTGGTACAACCACTGCCTCTAGCTAGACAGTATGATAAGTTATTAAAGTATGGGGCTATAGAGTTTAAGGGTACAGTGGACCCTTTAGAGGCAGAGCAATGGCTTGAAAGGATGGATAGAGTGTTTAAGAAGCTGCACTGCCTAGATGAACTGAAATTTGAATACTCTGTGTCACTATTGCAAGGGGATGCGTATGATTGGTGGAAGACCATCCCCCACAGCTTGGCTAAACCACCAGTACTGACCTGGGATGACTTCATCAGAGAATTCAGACAAAAATACATCCCAGATACATATGTGGATCAAAAGTTACAATAATTTTTGAGTTTGAAATAAGGGAATAGAATAGTGGCAGAATATGAGAGGGAGTTCTCTCGCTTAAGCCACTATGCTTGGAGTCTCCTTTCTACCAGCAAGGAAAGATGCAAGAGATTTGAGACTGGTTTGAAGCCCAGTTTGAGGATGCAAGTAGTGGGATTCAGACACAGCAACTTCTCTGAGCTCATCTCTCAAGCACTTGAGCTAGAAAGGATTGAAACAGAAGCGACACCTATAAAAGAAAAATCAGAGAAGACTGAGAAAATAGAGAAAGATTAAGGGGAAAAGTCAGTAGAGCCAAGTTTTGGTGGTACTTCTGGGAAGAGGAAGAAATTTGGTGGACCTAGCAGAGGTCGAGGTGGAAGGTTTGGAGAGGCAGATTCTCTGGATAGAGACCCCCTAGGTCTGGTCAACAGTCGAGCAGGGGTTCACAACCTCGCTACCCCTATGAGACTTGTGGCAAGATTTATGGGGAAGAATGCTATTGGGCAACAAGAGCCTGTTTTAACTATGGAGGTAAGGGTCATATTGCTAAAGACTGCACTAGTGCTCCTAGATTCGGTCCAGCTCCTACGAGTGCAGAAGGATCCATTCAGAGTCCTACTCCTAGAGGTTCACAACCAGTTGGCAGAGGAAGCGGCAGAGGTAGAGGCCATGCTTTAGTCAGTCAGGGTACTATTGGTCAGTCAACACAAGAAAGTGCTTCAGCCAGGGTTTATACGATGAGATAGCGAGAAGAGGCTGAGACTTCTGACATTATGGCTGGTACATTCTCTATCTCTGATCAAGAAGTATCTATGTTATTTGATCTGGGTTCAACCCACTCATATGTTAGTGCTAGCATAGTCAGTTCACTTGTTGTTTCGTGTGCCAAAATGGATTTTGAAGTGCTAGTAACTAGTCCGTTAGGACAAGAGGTTCGGGTCAACAGAATCTATAGAGACTGTCCTTTAGTGATCCAAAGACATGTTTTTCTATCAGATTTGATTGAAATGCCCTTTAGAGATTATGATATCATCTTGGGCATGGATTGGTTAGCCAGGCATCACGCCATGATTGACTGTAAACTGAAGATAGTCACTTTTGGTCTCCCTCTGTACGGTGATGTGGTAATACATGGGGAGAGGCATTTACTACCATCAAACATCATTTCGGCTGTATTAGCCAGAAGGATGATCAGAAAGGGGTGTGAAGCATACTTGGCACATGTGATAGATACCCAAGTGGGGAGTCCAGCACTGAGGGACATTCCTACAGTATGTGACTTTCCGGATGTGTTTCCTAATGAATTTCCAGGATTACCTCCAGAAACAGAAGTGCAGTTTGAGATTGATATTATGCTTGGTGTGGACCCAATCTCGATAGCACCATATAGAATGGCACTTGCCGTATTGAAAGAGTTGAAAGTGCAGCTGCAAAAGCTACTTGATAAGGGTTTTATCCGCCCTAGTGTGTCACTTTGGGGAGCGCCAATGTTGTTTGTTAAGAAGAAAGATGGCACTCTCTGCTTATGTATTGATTATCGGCAATTGAATAAGGTGACAATAAAGAATTGATATCCTTTGCCCCACATTGATGACTTGTTTGATCAGTTGAGGGGTGTAGCTGTATTCTCCAAAATTAACCTGAGATCAGGTTATTATCAGCTAAAGATACAAGAGCAGAGTATTCCTAAAACTGCCTTTAGAACCCGCTATGGCCATTATGAGTTCTTGGACATGCCATTCAGGTTGACTAATGCTCTGACTGCTTTAATGGATATGATGAACACTATCTTCAGACCATACCTTGACCAGTTTGTTGTGGTATTCATAGATGATATATTGGTCTATTCGAGGAGTGCAGAAGAGCATGATAGACATCTGCGGATTGTACTGCAGACTTTGAGGGAGAAACAACTATACGCCAAATTGTCGTAGTGTGAATTTTGACTGAAAGAAATATCTTTCTTGGGGCATGTAGTATCAGTAAAGGGCATCAAGGTAGATCCAAGTAAGATTGAAGCTGTCCTTAATGGGAGGCCACCCAGAAATATCATAGAGATTCGCAGTTTTCTGGGTTTAGCTGGATACTACCGTCGATTTGTGAAGGGATTTTCAATATTGGCATCTCCATTGACCAAGCTGCTTAGGAAAGATGTGAAATTTCAGTGGACGGAAAAATGCCAGCAGAGTTTTGATGAATTGAAGAGGTGTTTGACTGAAGCTCCAGTCCTGACTTTACCTACTCTGGGTAAAGAATACATAGTTTACAGTGATGCTTCTCACAATGGGTTAGGCTGTGTAATGATGCAAGATCGAAATGTCATTGCCTATGCATCACACCAGTTAAAACTGCATGAGAGGAACTATTCGACACATGACTTGGAGCTTGCAACTATTGTGTTTACTCTTAAGATCTGGAGACATTATTTGTATGGGGAGAAGTGCTACATCTGCACAGATCATAAGAGTTTGAAGTATCTAGGCACTCAGAAGGAGTTGAATTTGAGACAGAGGAGATGGTTAGAGTTGATAAAAGACTATGATTGATTGATAGACTATTAGCCAGGGAAAGCTAATGTGGTGGCTGACGCCCTAAGTTGCAAGACTATGGCAAGTCTGCGGGCTACTCCTTTATCTATGGTACATGAGTTGAGATCATTACATGCCAGTTTAGAGATTAATGATGAGGGGCAGACAATAGTTGCATGGCACGTACAGCCAGTGTTGATTGATCAGATCAGAATGGCTGCTTAGAATGATCAGAAGTATCAGAAATTGTTAGAAGAAGTCTAGTAGGGCAAGAAACCAGAATTCTCAATAAGAGATGATGGTCTATTGCTAAACCAGGGCAGAATGTGTGTTCTTAATGATGTTGATTTGAGGCAGATCATTTTGAAGGAAGAACATGAGTCTCCTTTTGCTATGCACCCTGGTGGCACAAAAATTTATAGAGAGTTAAAGAAGCATTACTGGTGGATGGGTATGAAAAGAGATGTGGCAAAGTTTGTTTCTAAATGCCTAACTTGTTAGAAAGTGAAGACAGAGCATCAAGTACCTACTGGGTTGTTACATCCACTACCAGCACCAGAATGGAAATGGGAAAGAATAACAATGGAATTTATTATGGGACTTCCGAGGACACAAGAGTCATGATGTAGTTTGGGCCATTATTGATAGACTAACTAAGTCTGCTCATTTTCTGCCAGTTCGAATGGACTACAATTTAGAAAGATTAGCCAAGTTGTACATTGATGAGATTGTAAGACTACATGGAGTGCCAGTATCCATTGTATGAGACAGAGATCCTAGATTCACTTTTAGATTCTGGGCTAGTCTTCAGAGAGCCCTAGAAACTAGATTGAACTTTAGTACTGCATTCCACCCACAGACAGATGGCCAGTTTGAGAGAGTAATTCAGATCTTGGAGGACATGGTATGGGCTTATGTGATTGAATTTGAGGGCAGTTGGGAAACACACTTGCCTTTGATTGAGTTTGCTTACAACAACAGCTACCAATCAAGCATTGGGATGCCTCCATATGAAGCTTTGTATGGCAGAAAATGTAGAACTCCCCTGTGTGGGGATGAAGTAGGTGAAAGAAAGATGATTGGGCCAAAAATTGTTCAGCAAACTGAAGAGAAAATCAGATTAATCAGAGATCGACTTAAGGCTACATCAGATCATCAAAAGTCCTATATTGATCTGAAGAGAAGGGATATTGAGTATGTAGTGGGTGAGAAAGTATTCCTCAAGGTTTCCCCTTGGAAGAGAATTATGAGATTCGACAGAAAGGGGAAACTGAGTCCTCGTTTCATTGGGCCATATGAGGTTCTGGAAAGAGTGGGTTCTTTGGCATATCGGTTGGCACTACCTCCAGAGTTAGAAAAGATACATAATGTCTTCCATGTGTCCATGTTGAGGAGGTATAGATCAGAGCCATCTCATGTACTATCAGTAGAGGAAATTGAAGTGAATCCATAGCTCACATATGAGAAAGAACCCATAGAGATTCTAGCTTATGAGGTGAATCAGCTACGAAACAAGCAAATACCGTTAGTGAAAGTGTTGTGGAACCATCATTCGGGCCAGAGGGCTACTTGGGAACGAGAGGGGGACATGAGGAGACAGCACCCACAGCTGTTCAGAGATTGATACCAGGTAAAATTTCGAGATGAAATTTATTTTAAGGTGGGGAGAATTGTAACACCCCTATTTGCATAGCCTGATATATTTCACTATTCCGGTGATCGGTGTCGGTCTAGACAATTGAGGGGATTAGAACCATACTTAAAACAACTAGATAAGCCCTGAACACAAATAATTAGTAATTGCCAATTAGTTAAGTATAAATAAGAAAAACAGAACATAAGAAGTTAAATGAGCCGAGAGTCACAACGATGGGTAACCTTCTCGGGATGGATTGCGAAGTCGATTTAAACTCAAATTTCAAACCATAAAATATGACGTTGCGGTCCTTAGAACTATTGCGAACAAGTGGAAAAGAGAAAATCACAAGAAAGAATTGTTAAGCCAGTCAAATAATTAGGTCAGGGGTCCAGAAGAAATATTGAATTATTTGCAAACCAAGTCGAACCGGCGAGGGGCAATTTGATCAATTGACCCCGGGAGCTGACTCCTGACCTAACTGTCAAATAAAATCAGAGAAAAGAAAATTCCAAAATCAGGAATTAAATTAAAGAAATAATAGAAAAATAAATAAAAAAAAGAAAAAGGAAAAGTAAGAAGTGATGAAATCATGCATGACCTCATGTATGATGCAATAATTATTATAATTAAAATTTATTTAATTTAAATTTGTGGTCTTCCTAAAGACATAAAAAAGAAAAGAAAAGAGAGAAAAAAAATAAAAGTCTTCTTCTTCACTAGCCTTGCCGTCCACCATTCTCTCTCCCTCTCCCTCACCAAAACTCCATGGAAGCTTGCACTCAAGCTTTTGAACCCACCAATTAAACCCTAAATTCCCTAAATTTCTCTATTAGAACTTGATAACCTAACTTGAGAGGAAGCTTGAACAAGAAAAAAAGAAAAAAAGAAGAAGGAAATTGAAGATTGAGAATCAAAGTTTGAGGTTAGTGAGCAAACTTCCATTTCTTAGTTTAATTTCTATGATTTTTGTTCAAGTAGCTTAGATTTTAACTTAAAATTAAAAGAAAATAATTGTTGGAGGACTAGAGGAAAAATTTGGCCAGCTAGGGTTTGTGATGATAATATATGAATTTGATTGAATAAAT
This sequence comes from Hevea brasiliensis, assembly GCF_030052815.1. NCBI lineage: Eukaryota > Viridiplantae > Streptophyta > Magnoliopsida > Malpighiales > Euphorbiaceae > Hevea > Hevea brasiliensis. Next base: position 32,804,816 of record NC_079499.1, on the reverse strand, counting down.
AGTGTAGGTAAGCTTGTATGAGTATGGAAGTAATGCTAGTATTCTTGAAATTAGTTAAATGCAACAAATAAGTGAATTAGGGTTTGGCACCAAGGGTTTTGGGAAGGAAAAATGTGAGAAATTGTTAAATGATGTGTTTGACCTAGTTTGAGCTGAGAAATGGTCATCTGTGACCAATTGGAGTATGTTAGAAGTGTTGGAACCAAATGCAAATTCGGATTGCTTAGGGTCATGCTGCAGGCAGCAGGACCAAGGTCCCTTTCAGGGACCAAAACTAAAAATTTACAAGTCCAATTGGCATGAGGCCAATTGGGAATGAAAATAGACACAAAATGGAACATTTTTCATTAAGGAATCATGCCAAAAAGTGACTAAAACCTAGTGAACAAATTGACCAAATCCAGATTAGGCAATCTGACCTATACAAAAATGACTAAATGAATAGTCTTTGTTCATTTGGCCATAACTTGGGCTAGGCAGGTTTAAATGACCTGAAACTTTACCAGTAAAAAGCTAAGATATAGACCTAAAACTTTTATGAAGAACACAAACCCAAATTATGCCCTTAACCAAGTCATTTAGCCACCCAAAATTGGTGATCTAAAACTGCTAGAACCAATTTGGTGCCCAGAAATCTGGGTTAAGTCCAATCAGCAGCCATGATTCAAATGGCTATAACTTGAGCTACAAAATTCCAAATGGAGTGATTCTAAAAGGAGAATAAAGTTAAGACAATAAGGAAAAATTTCTATGAAGAAAACTTAGCCAAATTCTAACAGAAAAATGACCAATGGAACAGTGCAATATAAGATACTAAAACTGAAAATTTGCAATTTTGCTTAAAATACCTAAGTTTTGAGAAAACAACCAAAACCAACAAAATTGGTGACCAAAATGTGGTATGTGGGGATAGTTGGAATTCCCATACCTATTAAGTCTTAGAAAGTCAACAAATTGACTTGAATAGTGTAGTGAATAGTAACCTCAAAACACAAATTTTAAAGAACGCCAAGTTTAGCATATTAAAGCTAGGTATAAGTGAATTTGAATTTATTTTTGGATTTATCATGAGTTATGATACTAAAACACTGTGAAACTGTGTGTTTCAGTGAAAAGAATGCCAGAAAAGAACTCGAGGGATCGAGTCAAGGCCAAGAGGCAACTCGTATAAGGTTTGTGCACAACATCAATACGCTTTAAAATTCATTTACAAAGTGCATGAAATGTGTATTATGCTTTTGCTTTGAATTGTTTAAAGTTTAATTGTGTATATTTGAAATGGCAATAAATATTTAGTAAATTGTTAAGATAAGTTTTGAAACCACAGTGTCATGACCATATATTTGAACACCTCACTAGCATGACTAGTGGAGGAAATAAATTTCGAATTTTGATTCCTTCTCTGGCTGAAGTGTTGAGGTGTGTGCCAGTAGAAGAAGAAAAAGAATGGGTTCCCATATATTTGAGCTAGCTAGCCTTGTGATGTGACTTGTCCTTAGCTTCTAGTTATTGAGATTATATTTATTTCGAATGGCATGATATAACTATGTTTTTATGAAATGTGTTCTGAGACTTTTGAAATGAAATTGTTTGGATTAAAATTTTATAAGTCATGTTCTGAATGTATTGCTCATGTTCAATTTAAATTTTGAATAAATGTGATTTAAAGTCCGCATAAAGTTTATTTTAGTATATTGTGCACCACTGAGTCCTAGTACTCAGCGATAGCTGTTATTGCTGTCGCAGATATAGAGACTAGAGGAGCAGCAGAGTGAGCTACTGAGAATTGTGGAGCGACCTACCTTAAAGTTATATCGGGTATATTTTATACCCTGATTGTAAAAACTATTTTGATATATGTAAATGTATGTAACTGTATGGACATGTAAAATTGGTTATGAGCAGTTGTATAAAGTTGTTTGGAGTTGTATAAAACTTGTAATAAATTTTAGTTTGGATTTTGTCTAATGTAAATTTTTAGTATGATGTATATAAATTATTTTACATTTAATTACATATGAATGGAAATATTTTATTTTAATTTGAATGAAAGTAATTAGTAATATTTTGGATGATATTTGAATTGGAAATTGTGGATTTGAATTTTTAGAAATTGATAAATGATGTTGAAATTGATTGGGATGGTTGTGAAATTGAAGAAGTTATTGAGACAAATTATTGGAAGTGCTTTTTACAGGAATTTGAAGAACTGTTTTCTCAAAATACAGACGGCACTCTGCCGAAATTTCTATAAAATTTACGAAAAAATAAAATGGGACAAAAATTTTACTAGTTTTAAAACTTTGAATAAATGATTTTAATACCTATTAGAAAATGCTCACCATTTATAAAAGTAAGAAAATTGTTTTAAAATCCCTTGTAGGGTACTTAATGAGTTATCAGTAGGTGAAGTTTGGTTGTTCATTAAGTATTCTATGGGATCATGTTATGCCTTACAGAGGGGTAAGGTGTGACAAAATCTGTAATCTCCAATGCTGTTGTTATGACCTTGATATTGTCATTTAGCCCTTCTTCAAACCTTCTGCATCTCTCAGCCTCTATAGGGACTATCTCCCTCCCATACCAGCTCAGTCTGACGAATTCATGCTCATATTCTACCACTGATAGCTGCTGCTGTCTTAGACTGATAAATTCTCTTCTTCTCTCTTATAAATACACTTTACTGACATACTTCTTCCTGAACTCTGTGAGGAAGAAATCCCAGGTGATCTGATCCGGTTGCACCTCACTGGATACTGTGTCCCACCACTAGTATGCATCATCTTGAAGTAGGAACACAGCACCCTCTAAGTTCTGCTCGGGGGTGCAATGAAGCTATTTCAACATTCTTACAGTTCTATCCAACCAATTTTTAGCTGTCATGGGGTCATCCTCATTCTTCCCAAAGAAATCTACAGCCCCATGTTTTCATAGTTTTTCTAGATGAAACTTCTATGGTGGTGGCAGAGGTTGTGGCTGTGGTTGTGATGGTGGAATTACCCTCATCATTTGCCGGTAAAATTCAGTCATTTGCTGAAATAACGCAAATTGAGGTTCGGCAGGTGCCTCAACTGCTGGTGGAGCAGTTTCTCCCCTACCTCCTAATTCAGCCCTTAGTGGAGCACGACTCTCTACCTCTTCATCAACTACTCTTTGAGAAGCAGGATCCATATCCTAATCAAAATAAGAAAACAAACAGATCTGCATTAGTGTCACCTCAATGCTCACAAATGCAATGCAATAGTATGCACTCTATCTAGGCCCAGAAACGCCCAAACCGATGCTCTGAAACCATTAAATGCGACACCCCTTACCTGTCTACAATATAGCCAAGCAAGATATGCCACACAGTGTGCCAGACTACCATATCTTATTTCATAACAAGTTATCCTTCTTAATTTATTTATTATTCATCAAGTGCTAAATTTTACCAATTATATCATTTATTTACAACTTTGATTTATCTGAATTTTCCATAAATTTCTATAGAAAATCTAGCAGAGTGCCAGCTGTAAATTGAAAAAATAGTTCTTCTAACTTGTTAAAAACACTTCCAATATGGTTTTCAAATCCAGAACTCCAATATACATACATATTAACTCAATCTCCAATTCTCATCACAATTTGAAAAATTGTTGTTGACATCACAATTTGAATTAATTTCCTGAATAACTCCTCTACATTTGATTTTTCAACAAAATATACTAATAATTACAATAACATGAAATTTCATATATTTACATTATCATATGATTTCATGATTTTGTAATTACAATCAAAACTAGTACAAAATGCAAAGTACAAAATACAATCCAAAATCCTAATATCCTACCAAGTGCACTTCAGATATGAGGTGACTCTGGACTTTGTGCAGATTTGACAAATCACTCGGTCTGAGGTCTGCTGGACTCCCCAGCTATGTCTCCAGTACCTGCGCGTGGCAAAAGCGACGCGCTAAGCAATTCTGCTTAGTGGTGCCAATATAAAATAAAATAGCTAGAATAAAATAAATATGCAGAATGTATACTGACATTTTACGTAGACTAAGTTCCGGGCAATTATTGTTGTATTATTTGATTAAAATTTAGTAAGATTTATTTTGATTGCTCGAGTAACCTATACTAGTCGATTGGACTGGATATACAGGTAAATTGGCACTGGGTACCAGTACCTCAGGCCATCACACCATCGGTAACATTGTGTATCCCGGTGTGCAACAAAACAGCTAATACGCTGTAGTAAACATTGGGCACAAGGCCAAGTATCACACCGATATTAGAATGGCTAAAAGCCATAAAATCACAGAATATCATAATACCATGTGCAGTACTGCTAACTGAACCCTATTGGCATGCCAACCTATCTAAACCAATCATTCTAGGCATACTAGGGCATTTTACATAGTCAATGATTCAATTATTTATTTTTATAATGTAGGGGTCACTATTCAATTGACTAATTTCACTCAAAGGTTGACTTTTTAATTTATAATAAGTTTGTTGAACCTAAGTGAAGGAGTAGAGCATGAAAAACACAGGTTTAGATCATTGAAATTCAAAATTTTTCTTCTAGGGTCACATGCATCATGCAAGATTTATTTTTGTCTATTTGATTTCAATGATAAACAACATATTAAAACTCTTTTAATATATTTTTGGATCTATATTTGCCATTTAAGATTTTAGAATTAATAGATTAATTCAATAGAGCCCTAGATTAGATCAAGAACAAGTGCACTAATCTGTTTGATGCACTACAGTGTGTTTAGCACCTTTGGGATGCGCTTAGGACACCAGATGTTATCCCTCTAGCTTGTCCACACCAAGATCACCTATGGCAGCCCTTGAGCAGCTTCTAAAGCTTTTTCTATGAATTAGAAAATCAAGTTTTGCCTTTTAAGAGATTACAGATGTAAACAGGACACTAGAAATAATTTCTAGTATTTTTAATTCAAGAGATTGTTGGGAAATCTTTTTGAATTGATAAGAGATGAAGAAGATGAAAGGGAGAGGTGCTTTGGGGCGGCACCAATGAAACAAATAGCAAACAGGTATTTTTCTTTTTATCATTTCTCTTATATAGCTAGGTCACCACTTACAACCCTTGCCACATGTCACCTTCTGATTGGCTCTAGGTTTAATTGACCCAATCACATTGTGCCAAGTGTTAAACCTATATTTAATCTTGACTTTAATCATCTTACATGATTAAAATACATAAGGCAAGCTTATGTGTAGTGCCATGTGTCACCATCTCATGATGCCACATGTCACCCTGTGAAATGACCAAAATGCCCCTGTGTCTTAATTTTGAGTTCTCAACCCAAAATAATTATTTCTCTTCTTCTAATCAATTTATATCAAATATAAATTAATTAATTAATCTCTATTAATTAATTTCTCATTAATTAAATTCATATTTAAACACTTTAAATATAAATTTAACTTATACTATACATCCAATAACCTAGATTTGGTTTCAAGCCATGCTAGGGACTTTGTAATCTAATTACAAACCAAACCTATTTAATTAATCAATTAAACTCTTTAATTAATTAATTAAATCATATTTAATTTGGTGATTACTTGTGTATGTGTGTGACTTACTAGGCTCATCACTAATTGGCAATGAGACATGATATCAACTCTTAATATCATCAGAACTCTTTCTTACCATAAATGATTTCTCTAAATCATTTTATGCACCTCATAGACCATGGTTAACACCTAGCATAGCATGTCATCGCCACCCAATTAGTGATAAGGTTTATCTTAAATGAACCTATAATCATATGTTACCATGCACTAGAATCTCTCTGTTACAAAATCGTAACTCAAGCTGGAGTCATGGTTTATGTCAAACCCCATTTGCTATGAATATTATGTTCTCTTTTAATTCCAATTCTTGATTAAAAAGATTTTCTCATCAGAAACTCTTTTCTGAATAAATCTATCTGTCCTGGCCAGGAATTTGAAACATCAAGAACAATTAAATGAACATAGGATTTTATCCCTATTTACTTAGAGGAACAGATTCCATCTTGATCAACACCTACCTCCATATATAACTAGTAAGAGCCAACACATGCCCATATACCCATACACAGTACAAGTATGAAAGCAGTATCAAACTCAAACTACCTATATACAAGACAACTGTGCTATCTCAGGTCTAAAGATTATATGCACTGATATGATTTATGACAATATATTGACAAGAGTAAACTCCATGTGCTTGTCACAAATTTCACTGGTTTGACCTACTTATCATGTATAAGTGCCTATTATATTTGTTATATGGCATGAGACTCACCATTCCATTTTATTTACATCTCATATAAATAACTTGAGAACAAGCATAATTACAATCTTTCTAGATAAGTCATGTCCTTATTGTGAAGTATCATCGATTGTGAACCTATTTATGATACTTTGTGCTAGAAATACTGTCAATCATATTCTTAACAACTTAAGAATAGAATTTCTAACAAAATATCAATGGACCTTTTCTATTACACATAAATATATTATGTAAACGGAAAAGTGAAAATGCCTTTTATTAATAAAAATATGTATAAGATACATACTAAATGATATGCTCTAGGGCATACTATTAACAATCTCCCACTAGTACTAGAGCCATTTATTACAATATCTTAGACTCATCTTCTCAAGATGTGCGTCTAACTGTGCTTATGACAAAGGCTTAGTGAATGGATCTGCTGGACTTTTCAGCTGATGCTATTTTCTGCATGGCTATATTGCCTTGCCCAACTATCTCTCTAATAATATGATAGCGCCTTTCTATGTGTTTGGATTTCTAGTGAGACCGGGGTTCTTTAGCTTGTATGATTGCTCCATTGTCGTTATAGTGAAGTGGAACTGATGACTCAATGGAAGGAACTACTGCAAGTTTTGTCACGAACTTCTTTATCCAACTAGCTTCCTTTGCATCATCTGATGCAGTAATATACTAAGCCTTGGTAGTGGAATCCATAGTCGTACTCTGTTTGGAACTCTTTCAACTGGCTGCACCTCCATTACAAATGAACATATACCCAGAGGTAGACTTTCTATCATCGATATCTGATTGGAAATCAGATTCAGTATAACCATCCAATTGCAAGTCTTCACCTCTATAAATCAAGAATAAAACCTTAGTTCTTAAGTACTTAAGGATATTCTTGACAGCTATCCAGTGTTCCAAACCTGGATTGGATTGATACCTGCTAGTCAAACTAATAGCATATGCAATAATCAGCCTAGTACACAACATTGCATACATTAAACTTCCAATAGCCGAAGCATATGGAATCCTAGCCATTTTATCTCTTTCTTCAGGTGTCTTTGGAGACATCTCTTTAGAAAGGTGGATACCATGTCTCACTGACAACAATCCTCTCTTAGAATCAAGCATGTTAAACCTCTTTAACACTTTTTCCAAGTATAGACTTTGGGATAAACCAATTATTCTTTTCGCTTTATCTCTATAGATGCGAATCCCAATAATATAGGTTAACTCCCCTAAGTATTTCATGGGGAATGTATTTGACAACCATACCTTTATAGTTGTCAACATACCTGTGTCATTACCCATCAACAGTATGTCATCCACATATAAGATAAGGAAAGTGATAGCACTGTCACTAACCTTCTTATATACACTTGGCTCATCCTCATTTTTGATAAAACCAAATGATTTAATGGCTTCATTAAAACGGATGTTCCAACTCCTCAAAGCTCGTTTCAACCCATAAATGGATCGCTTTAGCTTGCATACCTTGGAACCATCTTGGGATTCAAAACCCCTAGGTTGTTCCATGAAAATGTTTTCTTCAATGTATCCACTATAACACTTCTATTTGTATAACCTGGTATATTTTACTATTCCAGTGACCGATGTCGGTCCGGATAATTTAAGGGATTAGAACCACACTTAAGACAACTAGATAAGCCCTGAATACAAATAATTAGTAATTGTCAATTAGTTAAGTATAAATAAGAAAAATAGAACATAAGAAGTTAAATGAGCCGAGAGTCACAACGATGGGTGACCTTCTCGGGAACGACTATAAGATCGATTTAAACTCAAATTTCGAACCATAAAATGTGACGCAGAGGTCCTTAGGACTATTGCGAACACAATGGAAAATAGAAAATCATGAAAAAGAACTGTTAAGCCAGTCAAATAATTAGGTTAGGGATCCGAAAGAAATATTACCGACGAGGGGCAATTTAGTCAATTAACCCCAAGAGCTGACTCCTGACCTAACTGTCAAATAAAATTGGAGAAAAGAAAAATTCAAAATCGGGAATCAAATTAAGGAACTAATGGAAAAATAAATGGGAAAAAAAAAGAAAAAAAGGTAAAAGGTGAATGACATCATGCATGACCTCATGCATGATGCAATAATCATTATAATTAATAATTTTATTCAAATGAAATTGTGGTCTTCCATAAAGATAGAAAAACATAAAAGAAAAGAAAGAAAAAAAAAACATCATTTTCATCCCTTTGCCGTCCCTCATTCTCTCACCTCTCCCTCTCCATAAACTCCATTAAAGCTCATTTTTTGAACTTGAATATTATAAAATCCCACCATAAAAAAGTAAGCCACCATAGTTAAAACTTGTTTGGGCAACTAGAAAACAAAGTGCAAGGGAAAGAAATAAAAGAAAACTTGAAGGAAAGGAAGAAGAAAATTCTGCAATTCAAGGTTAGTGAGTTCACTTTAAATTTTTAGTTTAATTAAAGTATTTATAGCATGAAGAACTTGGAAATATGCTTAAAATTAAATGAAAATAATTGTTAAAGGACTAGAAGTAAATTCGGCCAGCTAGGGTTTGCTATGGATATGCTTGTGTTTTGATTGAATTCAATATGTATGGAAGCTTAATTGAGTTGAGGAATGATGTTGGTATACTTAGATTTAGTGAAATGTAAATATTTACGGTAATAGGTTTTTAGCCTAGGGTTTTAGGAGGAAAAATGTGAGAATGTATTAAATGGTGTGTTTGACTTTGTTTGAGGAGAGAAATGGTCATTTGTGATCAATTGGTGTATGTTGGAAGTGTTGGAAGTGAGTGGAGATTCGGATTGAATGGGGGCAGTATGCAGGCAACATGACCAAGGTCCATTTTAGGGACCAAAATTGAAAATTTACAAGCCCAATTGGTGTGAGGCCAATTGGGAATGAAACTAGACACAAAATGACACTTTTTTCATTTAGGAATCATGTCCAAAAAGTGACTAAAACCTAGTGAACAAATTCACCAAATCCAGATTAGGCAATCTGACCTGTACAAAAATGACCAAATGAACAGTGTTTCTTCATTTGGCCATAACTTGGGCTAGGCAGGTCTAAATGACCTGAAATTTACCAGTGGAAAGCTGAGAAATAGACCTAAAACTTTCATGAAGAACACAAACCCAAATTATGCCCTTAACCAAGTCATTTAGCCACCCAAATTTGGTGACCTAAAACTGTAAGAACCAGAATTTGCCCAGAAAATCTGGGTTAAATCCAATCCGGTAGCCATGATTCAAATGGCTATAGCTTGAGCTACAAAACTCCAAATGGAGTGATTCAAAAAGAAGAATAAATTTAAGAAAATAAGGAACAATTTCTATGAAGAAAACTTAGCCAAATTCTAACAGCAAAGTGACCAATGGAATAGTGCAACATAAGACACCAAAACTGAAAAATTTGCAAATTTGCCTAAAAGACTTAGAATTTGAGTGAACAACCAAAACCAACAAATTTAGTAACCAAAATGTGGTATGTGGGTGAAGTTGGAATTCCCATACCTATTAAGCCTTAGAAAGTCAACAAATTGACTTGAATAGTATTATGAATAGTAACCCCAAAATTCAAAATTTAAAGAATGCCAAGTTTAGCATATTAAAGTTAGGTATAAGTGAATTTGAATTTATTTTTGGATTTATAATGAGTTATGATACTGAAATACTGTAAAACTGTGTGTTTCAGTGGAAAAGAATACCAAGAAAGAACCCGAGGGATCGAGTCAAGGCCAAGAGGTAACTCGCTTAAGGTTTGTACACAATATCAATATGCTTTAAAATTCATTTACAAAGTGCATGAATTGTGTATCATGCTTTTGCTTTTAATTGTTGAAAGTTTATTTGTGTATGTTTGAAATGGCAAAAAATGTTTAGTAAATTACTAAGACAGTTTTGAAACCACAATGTCATGACCATATATTTGAATGCCTCACTAGCATGACTAGTGGGGGAAATAAGTTTTGAATTTTGATTCCTTCTCTGGCTGAAGTGTTGAGGTGTGTGCCAGTAGAAGAAGAAATTGAATGGATATCCATATATTTGAGCTATCTAGCCTTGTGATGTGACTTCTCATAAGCCTCTGGCTATTGAGATGATTATTTTTTTGAATGGCATGATATAACTGTGTGTTTTTATGAAATTTTTTTTGAGACTTTCGAAATGAAATTGTTTGGATTAAAATTTTATAAATCATGTTTTGAATTTATATCTCATGTTCAGTTTAATTTTTGAATAAATATGATTTAAATTCTGCATAAAGGTTATTTTAGTATGTTGTGCACCACTGAGTCATAGTACTCAACGATGGCTGTTATTGCTGTCGTAGATATAGAGACTAGAGGAGCAGCAGAGTGAGCTACTGAGGATTGTGGAGCCACCTTCCCTAAAGTTCTATCGGGTATATTTTACACCCTGATTGTAATAATTATTTTGATGTATGTAAATGTATGTACATGTAGAACTGGTCATGAGCAGTTGTATAAAGTTTGTAATAATATTAGTTGGATTCTTCTAATGTAAATTTTGGATGAATGTAATTTGTTTAATTGTAATGAAATATGAATGAAAGTATTTTGTTTTAAATTGAATGAAATTACTTAGTATTATTTTGGATGTTATTTGAATTGGAAATTACTAATTTGCATTATGGAATTTGAGAAATGATGTTGAAATTGGTTGTGATGGATATTGATTTGATGAAGTTGATGAGATAAATCATTGGAAGTGCTTTTTATAGGTATTTGAAGAACTGTTTTATCAAAATACAGACGGCACTTTGCCAAAACTTTTCTAAAATTTGCGAAAAAATAAAAAGGGAAAAAAATTTTAATTAGTTTACAAACTCTAATTAAATGTTTTAATACTTATTAGAAAATGCTCACTACTTCCAAAAAGTAAGAAAATTGTTTTAAAATCTCTTGTAGGGTACTTAATGAGTTATCGGTAGGTGAAGTTCGATAGTTCATTAGGTATTCTATGGGATTATGTTATGCCTTATAGAGGGGTAAGGTGTGACATGTTTTAGTGGTATAAGAGTAAAATTTTTGAAGTATGTTTTGATTTGTGAATTTGTGTCTTTTCTTTGATAAGTACAACTGCTCAATGTCTTTATTTGTTACATACAGTGTATTACATCATAAATATGAACTAACGAAGGGAATCTCCTTGTGTTATTTGTTAAGGAGATATCCTAACTCCAAACTGATATGAAAGAAGGGGATCACTCTGTTGAGCAATCTATTGAAGCTAAGGCACAAGGGGAAGCCCCAACTCTACAGAATATCAGTGGGTCAGTGGCACCAGTCCCATAAATGCTGTAGTTTCATGCACAATTCGCACAACAGATGGCTGTGATGTTTCAACAAATGGCTGGGGGTATGCCAGCTCAAGCTCCACCCTAGAAACCTATGATACAACCATAGCCTCCAGCCAGACAGTATGACAAGTTATTGATGTATGGAGCTACGAAATTCAAGTGTACAGTAGACCCACTAGAGGCAGAGCAATGGCTGGAAAGAATGGACAGAGTATTCAAGAAATTGCACTGCCAAGATGAATTGAAATTTGAATATTCAGTATCTTTGCTATAAGGGGATGCTTATGATTGGTGGAAGACCATCCCCCACAGCTTGGCTGAACCATCAGTATTGACCTGGGATGACTTCACCAGAGAGTTTAGACAGAAATACGTCCCAGATGCATATGTGGATCAGAAAGGCAATAGAACAGTAGCAGAATATGAGAGGGAGTTCTCTTACTTAAGCCACTATGCTGGGAGTTTCCTCTCTACTAGCAAGGAAAGGTGCAAGAGATTTGAGACAGGTTTGAAGCCCAGCCTACAGATGCAAGTAGTGAGATTCAGGCACAGTAATTTTTCAGAACTCATTTCTCAAGCACTTGAGTCGGAAAGAATTGAATCAGAAGCGACCCTAGTAAAAGAAAAATCAGAAAAAGCTGAGAAATCAGAGAAAGATAAGGGGGAAAAGTCAGTAGAGCCAAGTTCTGGTGGTACTTCTGGGAAAAGGAAAAAATTTGGGGGACCTAGCTGAGGTCGAGGTGGAAGGTTTGGAAGGGGCCGATTCTCTGGATAAAGACCCCCTAGATCTGGTCAGCAGTTGACCAGGGGTTCATATCCTGCCCGCCCTTGTGAGACATGTGGCAAGATTCATGGGGGAGAATGTTATTGGGCAATAGGAGCCTGTTTTAACTGTGGAGGCAAGGGTCATATTGCTAAAGACTGCACTAGTGCTCCTAGATTTGGTCCAGCTCCTACGACTGCAGAAGGATCTATTCAGAGTCCTGCTCCCAGAGGTTTACAACCGGTTGGCAAAGGAAGAGGCATAGGTATTCTACAGGATCATTAGGTATTCTACGGGATCATGTTATGCCTTACAGAGGGATAAGGTGTGACATTATTGAGAAAAGATGTTTTGACATCCATTTGCCAAATCTCATAATCATAGTATGCAACTATTGCTAATAGAATCCTAATTGATTTAAGCATGGCTTCCTCCGATTCTTTGCCTTTGGCGAAACCTTTCACTACTAGTCTTGCCTTATAGGTCTCTACCTTTCCATCAGAACCAATTTTCTTCTTGAAAATCCATTTGTTCCCTATAGGTACAATACCTTCAGGTGGGTTAATAAGATCCCAAACTTGATTCTTATACATGGAATCAATCTCGAATTTCATAGCATCAATCTATTTTGAAGAGTCTATATCTGATATAGCTTCTTCATAAGTAAGTGGATCATCTCCATGATCTACTTCTTCATAAGTAGACAACTCTTGTTCTTCTTCATGAAGGAAACCATATCTCACTAGTGGGTGAGATACCTTGGTTATTCTATGAGGAACAGCTGTAGATGTTTCATCAACGAGTGTAGGTTAACTAGATGGATCTATATCCATCTGATCTGTTGGATGGTCGGAATTCTCCAATTTTAACTCTATTTGCCTTCCTTTGCCTCCTTCTTGAAGAAACTGTTGTTCAAGAAATGTGGCTCTACTTACCACAACCTTTTGTGAAGTAGGCAAATAAAAATAATATCCAAAACTATATTTTGGATATCCAAAAAATCGACCCTTTTCTGATCTGGTTTCCAATTTATCAGTGTTCATCTTTTTGATATAAGCTGGACAACCCCAAATCTTAACATGCTTAAGACTTGGTTTTCTTCCATGCCATATCTCATAAGGTGTGGAAGAAACTAATTTTGATAGAATCCTATTCAGAATATACAAAGCTAATTCTAATGCAAATCCCCAAAAGGAGATTGGCATATCAGTATAGCTTATCATACTACGTACCATATCCAATAGGGTACGATTTCTCCTTTCAGATATACCATTTAGCCGTGGTGTTCCTGGAGGAGTCAGCTGGGAAACAATGCCATGCTCTCTCAAGTATTCATCAAATTCAGTACTCAAATATTCACCTCTATGATCTGATCAAAGAGATTTAATACTCTTTCCTATTTGATTTTCTACTTTAGATTTAAATTCTTTGAACTTTTCAAAGGATTCATGTTTGTATTTCATCAAATACAAATACCCAAACCTTGATCTATCATTAGTAAAGGTAATAAAGTAATGAAAACTGCCTCTAGCCATTTTCTTAAATGAAGCACATACATCACTATGTATTATCTCCAAAATATTTTCAGCTCTTAGCCCTTGTCCAACAATGGTTGATCTAGTCATTTTGCCCTGAAGGCAAGATTCACAAGTTGGAGTAGGCTTAGAGCCCAATGAGGATGGAATCCCCATTTTCTCCAGTTTTGCAATCCTATCTTCTGCAACATAACCTAACCTTAAGTGCCAAATATATTTTGAACTTGAGTTGATTTTCACCATGGCATTGCATTCATTTAGATCACTTGCATTCATATTATGTTTGTCATTATTATCCAAATAATAAAGATCATCATTCATATAACCCGAACCAACATATTTATTTCCAAAATAAATATTGCAAACATCATCTGTGAACTGAAATTCATAGCCATTTCTAGTCAAACTAGATATAGAAATGATGTTCTTAAAAGCATCAGGTATATATAAAATATTATCCAAACACAAAACATGTCCAAACATGTAAAAAGATTTAGATCCTATGGCTAAAGCTTCAACGGTTGAGCTATTGCCAATCCAGACTCTAACATCTCGAGAACGCAAGCTGCTACTATTTGCTAGTTCCTGCATATCATAAGAAATGTGAGAACTGGTACCAGTATCTAAAACCCAAGCTGTAGATGAACTATGAGTATCATCAGAATCTAAATAACAAGATATGGACATACCTTTTGAAGGTCTATCCTTCTTGTCCTTCAGAGAAGCAAGATACTCTGGGCAATTTCTTTTCTAGTGCCTATCCTTCTGGTAGTGGAAACACTTTCCTTTGCCTCAATCAGCTTTATTCTTCACTTTCTGTTTAGCTATTTTCTTGGAAGAACCAGGAATCTGAGGTTTCTTTTTCTTATTGCCCTTCTTCTTGTTGGACTTTCCAGCAGAAGAAGATGCAATCAAAGCTATCTCTTTTCCTTTATTGCCCGACATATTCTTTTGAGCAATAACCAGCATGTTGAGTAAACCAGCCAAGGTGCATTCCTGTTTAGTCATATGGAAATTTGTCACAAAATTCCCAAAAGACTCAGGAAGGGGCTGAAGGATCAAATCCGTCTGCAGTTGGAAATCCATGTTAAAGTCAAGATGTTCCAGCTGCTCAATTAGCCGAATCATCTTGTGGACATAATCCCCAACATTCTGTCCCTCAGACATTCTCATGCGGAACAGCTGCCTAGATATCTCATATCTAGCATTCCTGCTGTGCTCACCATACAACTCTTATAGGTGAAGGAGGATCTCACTCGCACTCTGCATGTTCTCATGCTGCTTCTGTAACTCATTACTCATGGAAGCAAGCATGTAACACTTAGCTCTCATATCATACCCCTTCCACTTGACCAAAGTTTCATGTTCCTCTTGAGTGGCCTCTGGAGGTAAGGGACCAGGAACATTTGAGTCTAGAACATATCCTATATGTTTAAAGTTCAGGACAAGTTTCAAATTTCTTAGCCAATCAGACAGATTAGGTCCTGTCAACCTATTGCGATCAAGTATGCTTACAAGGATATTGGATGGTGGTGGTTGTTCTGTGCTCATTATTATCAGAAAATTAACTGCAGAAAATAACTAGATTAATTAGTAAATATATCATGTAATAACCAAAATGATTATGGTTTTTTAATCAAATTGGTCCTCCCGCTAACTTAGCGAATCCTACACTTCTAAAGTAGAAAACGAAAATCCTAGTTGGATGGATTTCTAGTGAGTGATTGAATTCTTATAATTCTATTGATCATCCTCAGGTACACCCATTATTGGAATTACAATAAACTATAAGTGAGCAACTCCTTGCCCATCACATCTCATGTAAGGTTCAATCCTTTACCTAGCCCCTAATGCTCAAAATCTCAGGTACATCCATTATTGACTTATCTTGCATTAGTTAAGTTGATCCCATTGAGCCAGTAATTATGCAAATAATTTTAATGTCCTCAGGTACATCCAATATTGGCTACCAAACCATTTACATATTTACAACATCTCATGCTTAACAATTATTCTTAAGAAAATCTCTTAAATTAATTGCATCTAATGCAAGTATTTAAAATTTCTTAAAATAATTGCCTCAATAGAGGGCCCATGTTATAATTACTTTAATTATACCATTTCCAACTTAATCATTTCTTTGGAAGATTTTACGGTCATCCTAATTACTATTAAGGTCTCACTTTGCACATTATCCATTTAGCATTTATATATCATATACTTGCATACATTCACATACATCTCATGCATTCATGGATAAACAGTAAAATATGGTATGATCATGGACTTTTTAAGGGATTCAATTCTGAGCCACCAAGAATTGAATCAGGGCATTCCTAGGTGCATTTTATTCATTCATTTTACAAGAGTTGCTCAAGGAGTACATAATCAACACTTGATTCTAAATTCCTTCCACTGGTCCAACCAATGATCTTGACCTCCTTAATCTTCTTGCAATCTAATTACATAGTAATCCTTGGCATACCAAGGCGAATTTACAAGAACTTAAATAAATAAAATTACAACCCAAAATTATTGCAACCTCAATAATACATGCCCAAAATAAATTAAAATAAATTAATTAATTTACAATCCCAAAGAAACATAAAAGAAATAAATCCAATCACATTGGTTTTTATAGTCCATGATCATCCATCATGCATATTACTATTTAACAATTAAATAAAAGATACATAGTTAAATTAAATTGAATATCTCATATTCAACTTAAAAATCTAGATTTGAATATAATTCAAACAAATTTAAAAATTCAGATTTGAATCACATTCAAACAAATTTAAAAATTCATATTTGAATCATATTCAACCAACCTTAAAAATTCAGATTTGAATCACATTCAAATAATTTTTAAAATTTAGATTTGAATCACATTCAAACAATTTTAAAAAATTCAGATTTGAATATGATTCAAACAACTTTAAAAATTCAGATTTGAATCACATTCAAACAACTTTAAAAATTCAGATTTGAATCACATTCAAACAACTTTTAAAATTTAGATTTGAATCACATTCAAACAATTTTTAAAATTCTGATTTGAATCAAAATTTAATTGTGCAATTAAAACTCTAATTAAACAATTTAATTAGACATAGGATGAGCTTTTAGATCATACAAAAATTACAAATTAAAAAGCTAAACCTTGTTCACACCATTGGAGGCCACAAAGTGTGCGCACCAATGGTGTTGGTCACCAAGCTGCCACCTTTCATTGCAACCAGCAATGGATCTATCATCTTATGATCATACCACACAATTAAATCATATAATCAACAATCTAAATGATAAATATAGTGGCTATGATACCAATTGAAGGAGTAAAAGCATGAAAAACACAAGTTTAGATCATTGAAATTCAAAATTTTTCTTCTAGGGTCACATGCATCATGCAAGATTTATTTTTATCTATTTGATTTCAATGATAAACAGCATATTAAAACTCTTTTAATATATTTTTGGAACTACATTTGCCATTAAAGATTTTAGAATTAACAGATTATTTCATTAGAACCCTAGATTAGATCAAGAATAAGTGCACTAACTTGTTTGATGCACTGCAGTGTGTTTGACACCTTTGGGATGCGCCTAGGACACCAGATGTTGTCCCTCTAGCTTGTCCACACTAAGATAACCTATGGCAGCCCTTGAACAGCTTCTAAAGCTTTTTCTATGAATTAAAAAATCAAGTTTTTCCTTTTAAAAGATTACAGATGTAAACAGAACACTGGAAACAATTTCTAGTATTTTTAATTCAAGAGATTATTGGGAAATCTCTTTGAATTGGTGAGAAATGAAGAAGATGAAAGGGAGAGGTGCTTTGGGGTGGCACCAATGAAACAAATAGTAGCTAGGTATTTTTCTTTTCATCCTTTCCCTTATATAGCTAGGTCACCACTTAAAACCCTTGCCATATGTCACCTTCTGATTGGCTCTAGGTTTAATTGACCAAATAACATTGTGCCAAGTGTTAAACCTATATTTAATCTTGACTTTAATCATCTTATATGATTAAAGACATATGGCAAGCTTATGTTTAGTGCCATGTGTCACCATCTCATGGTGCCACATGTCACCCTGTGAAATGATCAAAATGCCCTTGTGTCTTAATTTTGAGTTCTCAATCCAAAATAATTATTTCTCTTCTTCTAATCATTTTATATCAAATATAAATTAATTAATTAATCTCTATTAATTAATTTCTCATTAATTAAATTCATATTTAAATACTTTAAATATAAATTTAACTTATACTATACATCCAATAACCTAGATTTGGTTTCATGCCATATTAGGGACTTTGCAATCTAATTACAAACCAAACCTATTTAATTAATCAATTAAACTCTTTAATTAATTAATTAAATCATATTTAATTTGGTGATTACTTGTGTATGTGTGTGACTTACTAGGCTCATCACTAATTGGCAATGAGACATGATATCAACTCTTAATATCATCAGAACTCTTTCTTACTATAAATGATTTCTCTAAATCATTTTATGCACCTCATAAACCATGGTTAACACCTAGCATAGCATGCCATGGCCACCCAATCAGTAATAAGGTTTACCTTAAATGAACCTATAATCATATGTTACCATGCACTAGAATATCTCTATTACAAAATTCCAACTCAAGCTGGAGTCATGGTTTATGTCAAACCCCATTTGCTATGAATATTATGTTCTCTTTTAATTCCAGTTCTTGATTAAAAAGATTTTCTCATCAGAAACTCTTTTCTGAATAAATCTATCTGTCCTGGCCAGGAATTTGAAACATCAAGAACAATTAAATGAACATAGGATTTTATCCCTAATACTTAGAGGAACAGATTCCATCTTGATCAACACCTACCTCCATATATAACTAGTAGGAGCCAACACATGCCCATATGCCCATACATAGTACAAGTATGAAAGTAGTATCAAACTCAAACCACCTATATATAAGATAACTGTGCTCTCTTAGGTATAAAGATTATATGCACTGATATGATTTATGACAATACATTGACAAGAATAAACTCCATGTGCTTGTCACAAATGTCACTGGTTCGACCTACTTATCATGTATAAGTGCCTATCATGTTTGTTATATGGCATGAGACTCACCATTCCATCTTATTTACATCTCATATAAATAACTTGAGAACAAACATGATAACAATCTGTCTAGATAAGTCATGTCCTTATTGTGAAGTATCCTCGATTGTGAACCTATTTATGATACGTTGAACTAGAAATACTATCACTCATATTCTTAACAATTTAAGAATAGAATTTCTAACAAAATATCAATGGTATGCTCCAGGGTATACTACTAACAATCTCCCACTAGCACTAAAGCCATTCATTACAATATCTTAGACCCATCTTCTCAAGATGTCGGTCTAGCTGAGTTTGTGACATAGGCTTAGTGAATGGATCAAATAGATTTTCAGCTGATGCTATTTTCTGCATTGCTACATCGCCTCGTCCAACTATTTCTCTGATAATGTGGTAGCGCCTTTCCATGTGTTTGGATTTCTGGTGAGACCGAGGTTCCCTAGCCTGTATGACTGCTCCATTGTTGTCACAGTGTAGTGGAACTACTGACTCAATGGAAAGAACTACTGCAAGTTCTGTCACGAACATCTTTATCCAAATAGCTTCATTTACAGCATCTGATGCAGCAATATACTCAGCCTCGGTAGTGGAATCTGCAGTCGTACTCTGTTTGGAACTCTTCCAACTGACTGCACCTCCATTACAAGTGAACACATACCCAGAGGTAGACTTTCTATCATCGATATCTAATTAGAAATCAGAATCAGTATAACCATTCAATTGCAAGTCTCCACCTCCATAAATCAAGAATAAATCCTTAGTTCTTCTTAAGTACTTAAGGATATTCTTGACAGCTATCCAATGTTCCAAACCTGGATTAGATTGATACCTGCTAGTCAAACTAACAGGATATGCAATATCCGGCCTAGTACACAACATTGCATACATTAAACTTCCAATAGCCGAAGCATATAGAATCCTGGCCATTTTATCTCTTTCTTCAGGTGTCTTTGGAGACGTCTCTTTAGAAAGGTGGATACCATGTCTCATTAGCAACAATCCTCTCTTGGAATCAAGCATGTTAAACCTCTTTAACACCTTTTCCAAGTATAGACTTTGGGACAAACCAATTATTCTTTTCGCTCTATCTCTATAGATGCGAATCCCAAGAATATAGGTTGCTTCCCCTATGTCTTTCATGGAGAATGTATTTGACAACCATACCTTTACAGTTGTCAACATACCTGTGTCATTACCCATCAAAAGTATATCATCCACATATAAGATAAGGAAAGTGATAGCATTGTCACTAACCTTCTCGTATACACATGGCTTATCCTCATTTCTGATAAAACCAAATGATTTAATGGCTTCATCAAAATGGATGTTCCAACTCCTCGAAGCTTGTTTCAACCCATAAATGAATCGCTTTAGCTTGCATACCTTCAAACCATCTTGGGATTCAAAACCCCTAGGTTGTTCCATGAAAATGTTTTCTTCAATGTATCCATTGATAAAAGCTGTTTTGACATCCATCTGCCAAATCTCATAATCATAGTATGCAGCTATTGCTAATAGAATCCTAATTGATTTAAGCATGGTAATAGGTTAGAAAGTCTCCTTATAGTCGATTCCTTACCTTTGGCAAAACCTTTTCGCTACTAGCCTTGCCTTATAGGTCTCTACCTTTCTATCAGAACCAATTTTCTTCTTGAAAACCCATTTTTCCCTATAAGTACAATACCTTCAGGTGGGTCAACAAAGTTCCAAACTTGATTCTTGTACATGGAATCAATTTTAGATTTCATAGCATCAATCCATTTTGAAGAGTCTATATCTGATATAGCTTCTTCATAGGTAAGTGGATCATCTCTATGATCTACTTCCTCATGAGTAGACAACTCTTGTTCTTCTTCATGAAGGAAACCATATCTCACTGGTGGGTGAGATACCCTAGTTATTCTACGAGGAATAGCTGTAGATGTTTCATCAATGGGTGTAGGTTGACTAGATGGATCTATATCCATCTGATCTGTTGGTTGGTCAGAATTCTCCAATTCTAACTCTATTTGCCTTCCTTTGCCCCCTTCTTGAACAAATTGTTGTTCAAGAAATGTGGCATCTCTACTTATGACAACCTTTTATGAAGTAGACAAATAAAAATAATATCCAAAACTATCTTTTGGATATCCAACAAATCGACCCTTTTCTGATCTGGTTTCCAATTTATCAGTGTTCAGTTTTTGGATATAATCTGGACAACCCCAAATCTTAACATGCTTAAGACTTGGTTTTCTTCCATGCCATATCTCATAAGGTGTGAAGAAACTGATTTTGATGGAATCCTATTCAGAATATACAAAGCTGATGTTAATGCAAATCCCCAAAAGGAGATTGGCATATCAGTATAGCTCATCTTACTACGTACCATATCCAATAGGATACAATTTCTCCTTTCAGATACACTATTCAGCTGTGGTGTTCCTGATGAGTCAGCTGGGAAATAATGCCGTGCTCTCTCAAGTATTCATCAAATTTAGTACTCAAATATTCACCTCCACGATCTCATCGAAGAGCTTTAATACTCTTTCTTGTTTGATTTTCTACATCAGATTTAAATTCTTTGAACTTTTCAAAGGATTCATATTTGTATTTCATCAAATACAAATACCTAAACCTTAATTTATCATCAGTAAAGGTAATAAAGTAATGAAAACCGCCTCTAGCCATTTCCTTAAATAGACCACATACATCACTATGTATTAGTTCCAAAATATTTTCAGCCCTTAGCCCTTGTCCAACAAAGGGTGATCTAGTCATTTTGCCCTGAAGGCAAAATTTACAAGTTGGAGTAGGCTCAGAGCCCAATGAGGATAGAATCCCTATTTTCCCAAGATGCCACATTTTGGTTTACAAAAGTATTGCCAAACAATACTTAAAATCAATGAAGAATAATTCAGAAATTTCAGTTTGGAGTGTTAGAGTTCACTGTTCCATTAGGCCATTCTACAGTGAGAATTTGACCAAATGTTCTTCATTAAAATTGTTCCTTATTATGTCTAGTTACATTTCTTTTGTTTGAGTCACTCCATTTGGAGTTTTGCAGCTCAAGTTATGGCCTAAACACCATAACTGGCCAGATCTCAATTTTTTCAGAATTTCTGGGCAGAATCAATTCTGCAGTTTTTGTATACTGATTGCAGGTCAGTTTTTGGATATATTATGATAAAAATTTAGGTTTGTTTTCTTCATGAAAGATGTAGGGCTATGTCTCAGCTTTCTACTGTTAAAATTTCAGGTCAATTGAACTTTTCTACACTGAGTTATGACCATTTGAACAAACACTATTCATTTGGTCATTTTCCAGGGACAGCATGTTGGTCACTCAGATTAGGGTAGTTTTTAGGTTAACTTGGTTTGGTTTTCTGGGCAGGGTTTCTTCACTAACGTTGTACCATTATGTGTCTAGTTTCATGTACAATTGGCCTTGCACCAATTGAAAGTACACAACTCCAATTATAGCTACCCAACCTCAATTCCATTGTCCTAAATCACTTCAATTCCTCCTCACATATAGTCAAATGATCACTAATTGACCATTACAATGTTCATATACCATTACATGAGCAAACCCTAATTTTGTTTAAGTCTCCAAGTTTTCAAGTTCCATTCATGCATTACACTTACAATTTCAACTTATATCATGTCCTTAAACATGAATTGAGTGAGTGAGAGAATAAATTGGGCACTAACCTTAGTTGAAGAGTTTCTCACACTTGCAAAACCTCTTTGTTTCCTTTCCTTTTTGCTGCCTCAAGTTTACAAAATGTATAAAGATCAAATTTAGTGAAGACAAGGTAGGGTTTTATGGTGATTTAAGGTGGGATTTGGAGCTTTGTTAAGATGGCAATGATGGAACACCATGGAGCTGGTTCAGCCAGCTGAAGAAGAAAGACAATTCTGGAGTTTTTTTTCTTAACTCTTATCTCTTTTATTTGTTTTAAGAAGACTTGCTAAATGGTGATTGGTGGGAGGTTTTAAATGACATCATTATGATGCCATAATTAGGCATTTTATTCATTTTTTTTCTTTCATTTCTACTCACTTCAAATTAATTTTTCATCAACATTAATTCATATTTTATGTCATAAATCTCACTTACTTAAATGGACAAGTTGGTCAAAAGTCGTCTCTAAAGACGAAATGACCAAAATGCCCTCTGTTTGACTTAACGAGCTAAAATTGTGTGTACCAATTTATTAAATTTTCCTTGTATTTTCTTAGCAATTTATTGTCATTGAGACCCCAATATTCCTTCCCTGAGGTCCCAAAAATTATTTTATGAAGTTTTCCCTCGGTCTAGGGTTACTAACGGCTTTCATCGTCACTTCCCATTCGGGTTACTCATCGCTGGGGCTATGGCTCATTTAACCTTAGTGCATTTCATTTCTAAAAATTTTCCTTAATTTTTCTTATCATTATTTGGTTTATTTATAACTCGTCACTCTAGTCTAATTATAATTCCAGATACTCTAGCTGCCCGGACCGACATTGATCACCGAAATAGTAGAACATACTGTAACACCCCTCACTCGTCTACAGTATAGCCGAGCAAGGCGTGCTACACGACGTGCTGGAACACCTAGTCTGTGATTATTTCATTTCCTAAACTCAATTTGATTTTAAGAACTCTTTTATGTAATATTCATATCATGCTGATACTATTTTCATACTTTGATAAAATCAGTGTTTCAAAAATGGTAATAAAAATTTGGCTAGGTGCCGTCTGTATTTCGGAAAAACTGTCCTTCCAAACCTGTTGAAAACAGTATAATATGATAATATCAAAATCTCAAATATTTCACAATTTTTATTTCTCAGTAAAGTCAATAGACTTTTACAGTCATTAAACAGTTCTATAATACAGTCCATAATAATTTAAATATATTCAGAAAATCTTCATGTTATTTAATATGTAAAAATATTACAAATTTTAGAGCTTTCATAACATTACAAAATACAGGGCTGAATTTCAAAAATACAACAAAAGTACAAAATACAAGATATCCTAAGTCCTACCATGTATGCAATGCAGTGCAAATGACTCTGGACTCCTGTGTAGATCTGATGTCTCACCCGATCGTAGGTCTACTAGGCTCCCCAGCTGTGTCTCCAATACCTACACATTACAAAAGTAACGCGCTAAGCAATTTTGCTTAGTCGTGCCAAATATAAAGAAATATACACTAAAATAAAGTAAATAAAGTGTTTAAGAATTTATAACATCGATATACTTTACAGTTGCTGATTCTACTTTTATTTGCTAACATTTCAATATTTGCTAATTTTTGGTAGTGTTGTATGTCAATAGACTGGATTTAGCTATTTGTATTTAATAGTACTTGAATTACTGCCCGTGTAGCCTATATACTGACTAGACTGGATAAATGGATATACTGGCACTGGGTACCTAGTACCTCGGGCCGTCACACCATCTATCACAAAGTGTCTCCGGTGTGCAAATAGAGTGGCTAAAAAGTCATATAGTCAATATGGTGATAAGCCAAGAATAAATACACAATATGTATAGCCGTAGGCTATTAAAGTCTCAGTGCGGCATAATAAGCAGTAAAAACACAGTATGGCATGAAGCCATTTACAGAACAGCTGTTAGAATCCTATTGGCATGCCAACCTATT
This sequence comes from Hevea brasiliensis, assembly GCF_030052815.1. Classification (NCBI taxonomy): domain Eukaryota; kingdom Viridiplantae; phylum Streptophyta; class Magnoliopsida; order Malpighiales; family Euphorbiaceae; genus Hevea; species Hevea brasiliensis. The sequence goes on along the minus strand of NC_079499.1, from coordinate 32,780,136 downwards.
CAAACTAGTCAACTAGGCAAACTAGGGCACATTATAATTTAATTGTTCAATTTATCAATTTTTAGAGCTTACTAGCTATTATGTAATTCATAAGTCAATGTATATGTTGACCTTTTTTTTTTTTTAGGTACGATGGATAAGTTGTTTCTAGCATCAACATGTCACATATTGTAATTCAATATGCTGCCAATATAGTGCAATTTACCATTTTTACAAGTTGGCATTCATTGCCAAATTGCTTCAAGCATCATTGTATGTAAATGTCAAATTCTCAATTTTTGGTGTGCTCAATTAGTCTAGCTTAAAGTCCTATTTCTCTTGGTTTTTAGCTTCTGGTCAAAGAAGCAAAATTGTAGCTCTATATCTTATTGCACGCAGGGCAAAATTTGAGGTCATTCTGAGTTGTATAGACCAAGATATCGTTAATTTACTGAAGCTGGACAGATTGCACCTTTAGTGAAAAATTTGGTCAATTTTAGGTCACTTTTGGTTCGGCAGTTTTTGTACCCGAACTTGTGCAAGCCATTTGACTTGGTTCTGGCCATTTATGGGCTTTGGTGTCTTCATAAGAATTGTAGATCTATGTCTAAACTAACCATGGTAAAAATTTCAGGTCAATTGGACCTGTTTTGAGTGAGTTATGGTCATCCCAAGGACTACTGTTCATATGGTCAAAAATCTGGGTTGCAAGGTTGCCATTCCAGATTTGGTCATTTTTAAGATCAGTTTCTAGGCAGAATTTTGGCAATATTTCTACATGAAAGTTGGCCTATTTGGTGTCTAGTTTCACTCCTCATTGGCCTCATACCAATTGGGTTCACAATATTGCACTTATGACCTAATTTAGGTGCTGCCATCAATACACAACCTGCACAAAACACATACACTTCCAATTTGATATTCCTTCTCCTCCTCATTACTTCAATATTCAATCAATGAAACTTCCATATATATATATATATATATATATATATATATATATATATATATATATATATATATATATATATATATATATATATATATATATATATATATATATATATATTGTACACAATTCTAGCAAGCATTTTGGGCAGAATACTCAAGTACACAAAGCACACAATACACCATTAAACTTCAACATTTACATCCACCCAAATTCAATGTGCATCAACACTTATGTTACACATACACTTCCATTTTAACTACACAAGCTGCCCAAAATTTAACACCATTACATTTCATTAATAAACTACATATTCACACACACAAATTCATGATATTATAGGCTTCCAAACATGGCAGTTTGCCAAAGCATCAAAATCCCATTTCAAACTCTTAATTCAAGCATTAGCATGCACATACTTGGATATAAAATTACTACAACTTTCATTTGAATTAAACAACCTTCATTTCCATTCATTAGAAATAAAAATAACTCAAACTCAACAAAGGTTCATGGCTGCCAAAAATGGACAAGTCCATATCTCACTATTTCTTTCTTTTCTCTTCACCAAACTACTCATCTCAACCTAAACACAACTTTTACTAAAGCTAGGGAGAAGATTTGGACACTTACCACTTTTGAAGCTTATCAAAACTTAAGTAAATCTTATTTTTCTTGTTGCCAATATCTTCCCCAAGGTAAGTAGGCAAGCTTTAATGAAGGAATTAAGAGGAAAGGATGGCTTGATCAAGGTTGCATGGAAGAAGAGTTCATTCGGCCATGGTGGACTTCAATGGTGGAATTCACTTCGGCTAGCTTTCTCTCAAGGTTGAAGATGACCCATTTCTGCCCACTAATGGTTATTTTATGTACCTTATAATGTAGTTAGTGGAGCACTAATCAATTGTTTAATGTTTAATTATACTAAGTTTCCTTTATCTACACATTTATCTCCTTTCTTTCACAATTTACATAATGTATCACAATTTAATTTTTTCTATGACATTTCTAAAGTGTAATATCATTTATTTTTAATATAAATTGAGGTCAAAAGGCAACTCTAGGTGTCAAATGACCAAAATAAGCCACTTCAGGTTATATTCCCGATTTTTCGGTAACACCGATTTTTGTTTGTTTCTCAATTTTTTGTTTTTCTTTGTACTAATTTATTAATTTTCCTTTGATAATTCTAGTGTCAATTACATTTCAATAAACCTTTATTTATGTCTCAAAATTAAATTCCGAGGGTTCCCCACGGTCCTGGGGTCGGCAACGGCCTTCCCGGTGCGGTCACCCATCGCTGTGGTGCCGGCTCGTTTAACTTAGCTTCACTTTCTCTCTTTCATTTTTCTTTGATTTTTTCTTGTATTTTCTTTTTATTTATTTCATCATTATATGTCTGTTCACTATCACCGAAGTGTAGTTCCAGACATCCTAACTTGCTTGGACTGATATTTGGCCACTGGAGCAACAGAACGTACAGAACACGTACAATGGGAATGTTATACATACGGACTAGCTAAAGTGAGGATGTTACATACTAAGGTGAATGAAGCCCTTATCAAGCAATTCTTGTAACTATACCTTCAACTCCTTCAACTCGGCAGGTTCCATTCTGTAAAGTGTAATAGAGATTGGGTCCACACCAAGCATAACCTCTATTTCAAACTGCACTTCTCTTTCTAGAGGTAACCCTGGCAATTCTTCAGGAAACACATCTGGAAAGTCGCATACTGTAGGAATATCCCTCACTGTGGGACTCTCTACCTGTGTGTTTATCACATGAGCCAAATATGCTTCACACTCTTTTCTGATCATTTTCCTAGCTAGTGCAGCTGAAATGAGATTTGATGGTAATAATTGCCTCTCCCCATGTATAACTACATCACAATACTAAGGGAGACTAAAAGTGACTGTCTTTAGTCTACAGTCAATCATTACATGATGTTTGGCTAACCAATCTATGCCGAAGATAATATCATAATCTCTAAAGGGAATTTCAATCAAATCAGATAAGAATGTGTGTCCTTAGATAACCAAAGGACAATCCTTATACATTCTATTGACCTTGACCTCTTGTCTTAGAGAACTAGCTACTAGCACCTCAAAATCCATTTTCACATAAGGCACAACAAGATAACCAATGATGCTAGCACTAACATAAGATGGGTGGAACCCGGATCAAATAGCACAAACACATCTTGATCAAGAATAGAAAATGTATCGGTAACTATATCAGAAGTTTCAGCCTCTTCTCGCTGCCTCATGGTGTATACCCTCACTAGTGCACCACTCTGCTAAGGCTAATTGACTATGGCTTGACTGCCAGAAATACTACCTCTACCTCAGCCTCTGCTAACTGTCTGTGAACCTCTGGAGGCAGAACTCTGAACTGAACCTTCATTTGTAGTAGGTGGCCCAGATCTGCGGGCACTAGTGCAGTCCCTGGCAAAATGTCCAGTCCCACCACAGTTATAACAGGCTCCAATGGCTTTATAACAAACCCCTCTGTGTATTCTTCCATAAGTTTCACAAGTACGGATTGGAGCTGTTCCTCTGGATGTCTGCTGGCTAGGTCGGGGTGGTCTCTGTCCTGAAGATCTACCTCTACCGTGTTAGTAGTATGCCCTAGAGCATATCATTTAGTATGTATCTTGTACATAATTTTATTAATAAAAGGCATTTCCACTTTTCCGTTTACATAATATATTTATGTGTAATAGAAAAGGTCCATTGATATTTTGTTAGAAATATTATTCTTAAGTTATTAAGAATATGAGTGACAATATTTCTAGCACAAAGTATCATAAATAGGTTCACAATTGAGGATACTTCATAATAAGGACATGACTTATCTAGAAAGATTGTATTCATGTTTGTTCCCAAGTTATTTATATGAGATATAAATCAGATGGAATGGTGAGTCTCATGCCATATAAAAAACATGATAGGCACTTATAAATGATAAGTAGACCGAACCAGTGACACTTATGACAAGCACATGGAGTTTACTCTTGTCAATGCTTTGTCATAAATCATATCAGTACATATAATCTTTAGACCTGAGATAGCACAGTTATCTTGTATATAGGTAGTTTGAGTTTGATACTGCTTTCATACTTGTACTATGTATGGGTATATGGGCTTGTGTTGGCTCCTACTAGTTATATATGGAGGTAGGTGTTGATCAAGATGGAATCTGTTCCTCTAAGTAAATAGAGATAAAATCCTATGTTCATTTAATTGTTCTTGATGTTTCAAGTTCCTGCCCAGGACAGATAGATTTATTCAGAAAAGAGTTTCTGATGAGAAAATCTTTTAATCAAGAACTGGAATTAAAAGAGAACATAATATTCATAGCAAATGGAGTTTGACATAAACCATGACTCCAGCTTGAGTTGTGATTTTGTAACAGAGAGATTCTAGTGCATGGTAACATATGATTATAGGTTCATTTAAGGTAAACCTTATTACTAATTGGGTGGCCATGGCATGCTATGCTAGGTGTTAACCATGGTCTATGAGGTGCATAAAATGATTTAGAGAAATCATTTATGGTAAGAAAGAGTTCTGATGATATTAAGAGTTAATATCATGTCTCATTGCCAATTAGTGATGAGCCTAGTAAGTCACACACATACATAAGTTATCACCTATTTAAATATGATTTAATTAATTAATTAAAGAGTTTAATTGATTAATTAAATAGGTTTTGTTTGCAATTAAATTGCAAAGTCCCTAGCATGACTTGAAACCAAATCTAGATTATTGGATGTGTAGTATAAATTAAATTTATATTTAAAGTGTTTAAATATGAATTTAATTAATGAGAAATTAATTAATAGAGATTAATTAATTAATTTATATTTGATATAAATTAATTAGAAGAAGAAAAATAATTATTTTGGGTTAAGAACTTAAAATTAAGACACAGGGGCATTTTGATCATTTCACAGTGTGACGTATGGCACCATGAGATGGTGACACATGGGATTACACATAAGCTTGCCAAATGTTTTTTAATCATGTAAGATGATTAAAATCAAGATTAAATATAGGTTTGAAACTTGGCACAATGTGATTAGGTCACTTAAACCTAGAGCTAATCAAAGGGTGACATGTGGCAAGGGTTTAATGTGTTAACCTAGCTATTTAAGTGTTGTTATGAAAAAAAAAACCACCAGCAGCCGCTCCTCTCCTTTTTCACGCCACTTTGAGGCTTTTCATCTATTCTTCTTCATCTCTCATCAATTCAAAGAGATTAGCCATCAATCTCTTGAATTAAGAACACTAGAAATTGTTTCTAGTGTCCTGTTTACATCTCTAATCTCTTAAAAGACAGAACTTGAATTTCTAATTAATAGAAAAAGCTTTAGAAGCTGTTCAAGGGCTTCCATAGGTGTTCTTGGTGTGGACAAGCTAGAGGGACAACATCTGGTGTCCTAAAGACGAATCTCAAAGGCGCAGACACGCTGCAGTGCATCAAGAAGTTAGTGTAATCGTTCTTGATTTAATCTAGGGTTCTAAAATTAATCTGATTAATTTTAAAATCTTAAATGGCAAATACAGATCCAAAAAAATATTAAAAGAGTTTTAATATGTTGTTTATCATTGAAATCAAATAGATAAAAATAAATCTTGCATGATGCATGTGACCCTAGGTCAAAATTTTTGAATTCAATGGTATAAACTTGTATTTTTCACGCTTCCGTTCCTTCAATTGGTATCAGAGCCACTATATTTGCCATTTAGATTGTTGATTATATAATTAATTGTGTGTTTTGATCATGAGATGATTTATGCATTGCTGGTTGCAATGGAGGTGTTGCGGCATGCTTGGAAAACACCATCAATGGTGCGCATGGTTTGGCTTCCATGGGTGGTTCAAGGTTTGGCTTTTAATTCTACAATTGTTGTATGATCTAAGGCCTATTATTTGACTAATTAAAGTGTTTAATTAGTAGTTTTAATCACATAATTAAATTATGATTCAAATCAGAATTTTAAAAAAATGTTTGAATGTGATTCAAATCTGATTTTTTAAAAAATGTTTGAATGTGATTCAAATCTGAATTTTTAAAGCTGTTTGAATGTGATTCAAATCTAAATTTTTAAATTTGTTTGAATGAGATTCAAATCTGAATTTTTAAATTTATTTGAATCATATTCAAATCTGGATTTTTAAGTTGAATATGAGATATTCAATTTAATTTAAGTATGTATGTTTTATTTAATTGTTAAATAGTGATATGCATGATAGATGATCATGGACTATAAAAGACCAATGTCTTTGGATTTATTTCTTTTATGTTTTTTTGGGATTGTAAATTAATTAATTTATTTTAATTTTTTTGGGCATGTATTATTAAGTTTGTAATAATTTTTGGGTTGTAATTTCATTTATTTAAATTCTTGTAAATTCGCCTTGGTATGCCAAGGATTACTATGTAATATTGGATTGCAAGAAGTTCAAAGAGGTCAAGAGCATTGGTGGGACCAGTGGGAGGAATTCAAGATCAAGTATTGATTATGTACTCCTTCAGCAACTCTTGTAAAATGAATGAATGAAATGCAGCTAGGAATGCTCTGATTCAATTCTTGGTGGCTCATAATTGAATCCCTTAGAAAGTCCATGATCATACCATATTTACTGCTTATCCATGAATGCATGAGATGTATGGGAATGTATGCAATCATATGATATATGCATGCTAAATGGATAATGTGTTTGGCATATTAGGGTTACTATTCATTTCACTATTCATGTCAAAATATTGACTTTTTCATACTTACTAGGTATGTTAATTCTAATTACACTCACATATCACATTTTTTGCTACAATTGTGTTGGCATTGGTTGCCAATTAAATTTTCAAATTTCCTAAGTGAAATTCTAAAATTTTAGTTTTGGATCTCTTAGTTCTACTGTTCCATTGAACCTTCTCCAGTGGAAATTGGCCAACTTTCCTTCATCAAAGTTGTTCCTTAATGTCCTATCTTTAATTCCCTTTTTGAATCACTCCATTTGGAGCTTTGTAGCTCAAGTTATTCTATTTCTAATGTGGCTGGCCAGATTAGTAAAATTCAGAATTCTGGGCACAATTCTGGTTCTGGTAGATTTGAGAACCTAACTTTGGTTGGCAATTTGACTAGATTATGGTCAGAATTTGGGTTTGTATTCTTCATAAAAGTTGTTTTAATATGTCATAGCTTTCCAATGGTTTAAAAATCAAGTCATTTGGACCTTTCTACACTAAGTTATGACCATTTGAACAAGTATTGTTCATATGGTCAATTCTGTACAGGGGCAGTGTGTGAAATCCGAATTTAACCTAATTTTACACCCACTTATGGTCAGTTTTAGGGCAAGGTTTCTCCATGAAAATTGTAGCTTTAGGTCATAATTTTCATTTGCAATTGGCCTTACATCAATTGGAGCAACAAAATTCCAATTATGGTCATTTAATTGGCCATGGTCAGGCTATCCAGATTGGACCATTATCATTCACCATTCCATTCCAATTCTAACCATTCAAACACACTCCATTTTACACCAATTGACCATTTTAAACCTCAATTAGGTCAAATTGCATCAATTCCCCAAATTCTCAAATTTTCCCCCAATTTCCCATTGATCAAGAACCCTAATTATGCAATTGTCATAATCCATGAAATCAAAGTGTATAAACCTCATATACACATTCAATCAAGCTTTCATACCTCATTAATTACATTAAAATCCATCAAATTCAAATTATCCCTAGGCTGGCTGACTTTCACTATGTCCCTTAACATGTTGTTTTCGTTTCATTTTTAACAAATTCTAACTTAATTTAGATGCTTAAGCATGAATATAGAGAGAAACTTGGGAAGAACTTCACTAACCTCTTTGTTTGATTTGCCAAAGTTCCAATTCTTCAATTTTTTACTTCTCTTTTTGCTCCCAAATGTTAACGAAGTTCTAAGGATGAATGTTTGTATTAGGACTTAAAGAATTTATGGAGGAGAATGAAGAGAACTCAAGCTTTTCAATGGTTAACAATGGTGGAAGGAAAATATGAGAGAGAGATGAGAGAGAGGCGAGGGACGGCCACTTGAAGAAGAAAAGGAAAAAAAATGATTTTCTTATTTTCTTAATTGTCTTTTATGTTAAAATTATCCCCTAAATATCCAATTTTAAAAATTAGAATTTATTGCATCATGCACACCTCATGATGATGTCATAAAAAGAATTAAAAATTAGAAAATTTCTTTTCTTTTTCTTTTCTTTCTCTACACAGCTCTTCACTTTTTAATTCTTTTTCATAAATTTAATTTCCTACATTTTAATGGACATTTAGGCCATGAGTCACATCTAAGGATGAATTGACCAAATTGCCCCTTACCGGGTGATCCATTTTTCCAATCGCATTAAATTACTTTCGGAACCCTGATTCAATTTTTTGAACTGGTTTTTGATTCTTTTATGTGATTCTCATGTTACCCTTAGCTTCGCAATAATTCTCAGGCCTAGGGTGCCATAAGCTCCCACTCAAAAATAGGGTAGCGACTGGTCTAGCAGTCACTTCCCGTTTTGATCACCCATCGCTATGGCCTTGGCTCATTTAATCCATTATGCTTTGTTTTCTTGATTTCTACTTTACCTTCATTTAATTGCTATTTTTTTTTCATGGCATGTCTAAGTGATTTAATAATGGTTTTACACATCTCAACTATCCGAGCAGACACTGTTCACCGGAATAGTGAAATGTATTGACCTAATGAACATATGGTGTTACAGAAACTCCGTCGGTTTCTCTGATTAAATAATTGAACCTAAATTAACAAAAATTGAATTTAAATTACTAGGAAATGTAATAAGATAAGATAAGGTGCTCCAGCACCGAATGTGACATGCCTTGCTCGGCTATACTGTAGGCAGGTGAGGGGTGTCACAAAATTAGGATTTAAACAATTTAGTTAGATTAGTAGTACCTTGTTGACTAAAATTTGCATGTAATCCTAAGTTGATTAGGTTTTGTTAGTTTATTTGACTTTACCTTTTGTTTTTTTTATTATTTTTCTGTTTTTAATTAATTAACTAATCTCTGCATTTTTTATATTATTTAAATACTTACTTTCTACATTTTTATTTATTTTCATGTAAAAGGTTGCATTTGGATGGGGGGAGTTGGATTTGGAATTTGGATTTCAAATGTTTGATTTCAAATTTAGAATTTGAAATTTATAAATGTAAAAATCTCTTGTTAGGCTAATGCAAAGAATTTCAAATATTGAATTCCAAATTTTGTTTGTGTGGTTAATTAATTATGCATTTGAATTTAGAAAAAAAATTATGTTTTTTTTTTTCTTCCTTATAACTTGTATTCCAAAATTTTTTTCCTTCCTTGGTCACAACATTGTAAAAGGGCATGAAAAATAAGAAAAAAATGGTGGAAGAGACAATGTGAGAGAAAGAGAGAGAGAGAGTATGCACAAAATCAAACCAATTTAAAAAGCATTTTTTTCAATGGAACTTGAGAAAATCCTTACATATAAAGCCAAAAACTAACCCACTACTTCAAATTTTCTCACATTACAAAGCTTTCGCCCTTTTCTTTACATAAATTTATATAAAATAAATTTTTTAGAGTATTGAACCAAAACTTGCATTGATCACTCTAATCCAATCCCTTAGATTGAAATGTCCATCATGCCCACCACCAAGTTCTCCATCATCAGAGACCTAACACCTTTGGAGCAAGCCATTTCCCAACTTCTCTTCCCTACATTTTCATTAAAAAATGTTATAATCCATCTTTTGACAAAGATTAAGAAATTGTTGTGTTCTAATTTAGATAAAATCTAGAACAAATTTAATAAATACTATAATATGTTGCAGGTGATGTAATGTTCCCATTGGCTTTAAGTAGCTTAATAGGGAATGAAGAAAGAGGAAGGACTTAGAGATTGAAAATTGCATATCTCAACCATGTAGCCATTAGGTTATGGGAGAAATGCTAATCGACTATAATGCCACCTTTTCCCATAACTGTTGTCATATAGTCATCATCCAAAATAATAATGCCTTGAAGATAAAGTGAAATTTTGCAACTAACATGCTTGTGTTAATATTCAATCCAATGTAGATCATGTAAACCAAATAATTATTTCTACTTTAGTTTATGACTTATGAGAAATAAAGAGTTTAGCACTCATTATAAATTAATAAAAAATGGGCTTAGAATGATAGCAAAATCAAATCCTATTGATAATTAATTAGGCAAATACTAATATGATTCTTTCACTTAATATTTATTCATATTAAAAGGACAAATCAAAGAACCCATTGTATTGTCAACTATACAATCAATATACATCAAAATCATGGCATTAAGAACCCAGGAAATAATAAATACCTAATTAAAACCCAGATCATGAAATGAAATTGCTCTACACTATTAACCCAAATTTCTTTTCCTTTGGTTTTCAATCATTCATTCTTCTTTTCATACATCAAAATAATACATGTTATTGTTTGGCCAATCAGTGCTCCAAATCAAATACTAGACAACCATGTGATTCTACTTAAATTTACTTGTACAATAAAGAAAGCCACTAATGGAGAGGAGGTACCATCGGAGAGTGAGAGGGGTAGTAATAAGGAGATGGAAAGAAAGGAGCAATGATGAGGAGATGGCCAGAGATAGGCAGAGAGGAGGAGGAGAGGTTTTCGTTGATTGGGAGGATGATAAAAGGATTATGGGATTTAAGATAACAAGGTATATGTAGTTATTTTAAATCTGCAGTTTTTTTGCTCTCAAAATGTATTTGGGATTTGGATGTTATTCAAATCCATTATCATTTAAGACACCCAAACAATGGATTTAGCCCAAATCCAAATCCATAAGGCCAAATCTATGAAACCAAACATATCTTAATTAAATTAAGCACAATATGGATACTCAAAACCAAAGGGACAAGGGTGATGGTGCATTAATAGAGTCTTTGGTGGACTGAATTGCATAATTAGAGATTTGAACGTCAATGCCTATTACATGGGGTTCATAGGCCTTGGGCCTTTGTAATAATTTTAGATGATATGGCCTTTTTAATTATTTTGGTTTTCTTTTAATTTTAGGATTTTCTTTCTTTAATTCTTTTCTCCTTCCTCCTTTCTTTAATTAGATTTTATTTATGCTTTTATCACATTTATGCATGAAATATAACTTAGGTAATTAATTTACACTTTAAGAAACTTGGCAATCATAAATACGAATGTTGCAAGACAAGAAACCTTAAGTAATTAACTTAGAAAGAATGCATGCTAGATCACAATTCCCATCAAAATTTCAAACTGCAAATGATAATGGACTTAGCAAAAATTTTCTTGAACTTAAGGGCAATTTGGTGATTGTAAAATGAACTATGCATGATAGAAACTTAGGTTATCTTAACTAGTAATGTGACACCCCTTACCCGTCTACAGTATAGCCGAGTAAGATATGTCACACAGTGTACCAGAACATCCTATTTTATTTCAATCATTTTTATCCTTCCTAATTTATTTCTTTCATAGTTAGGAAGTATAATTCATGAAATATCATTCAGTGAAATCACTTATTGAAATCATAATTTTATTTGAGGTTTCAAAAATTTTATAGAAAATCCGACAGAGTGCCGGCTAAAAATGGATAAAACAATTCATCGGAACCTATGAAAAACACTTCCAAAATTTTCAAACAATCCCAAACTCCATTTCATCAACAAAATCACAATATTTCTCAAATATACTCCCATTTCTCATTCATTTCATTTCATAGGATATTCATGTACAAGTCATAAATAAATATTCATTTTTTCATTCATAAACATAATTTCTACTATTTATATTGATAATAAAATACATTACATGAGTCTCAATTTCATATAAGAAAATAAAAGTTAATTACAAAATACCCAAAATAAAACCTAGTGTCCTACCAATGCACTGATGTTGGTGAGATGACACGGACACTATGCAGAGTTACAGAAGATCTCACCCAGTCTGTGGTCTACTGGGCTCTCGGTCGGTCTCTCCAGAACCTACACGTGGCAAAAAGCAACACGCTAAGCAATAATGCTTAGTGGTACCAATAATAAAATAAAAGGAAATAACAGAAAATAAATATACAGTGTATGTCCTGATGTTTTATGCAGACAATTTTTTGATCATTATTGGTAATCTTATTTATTTTGTACTTGTTATATTCATAATTTCATTAAATTTATTCACTTTCATTTTTTGTTGTCCAAGTAACCTATACTGGATGACTGGACTGGATAAACGGGTAAACTAGCACTGGGTATCAAGTACCTCGGGCCATCACACCATCGGTCACATATGTATCTCCCAGTGTGCAACAGAATAGCTAATAAGCTGTAATAACATTAGACACAAGGCCAAGTATCAGCATAATGTCAGAATGGCTAAAAGCCATGAAATCACAGAATGGCATAATGCCATGTGCAGTACTGCTAACCGAACCCTATTGGCATGCCAACCTATCCAAACCAATCTTGCTAGGTGTACTAGGGTATGTTACATTTTTAAATTGTACAATTCTTGAAATTTAAGTTTAGGTGTTACTATTCATTTCATTAGTCAACTAAAATGTTGACTTTTGCATAGACAATAGGTACATTGGTTCTAATACTCCCAACATACCACATTTTGCATTCTAAAATTGTTGGTATTGGTTGCCAATACCATTTCTGAGCTTAGTGTTAGTTATTCAAAATTTTCAGATTTCAAGCCTCATATTTACTGTTCTATTGGTCATTTATACAGTAGGAATTTGGAAAAATTGTCTTCATGAAAGTTGTTTCTTATTTTGTCTAGTTATATTTCCTTTTTTGAATCACTCTATTTGGAGTTTTGTAGCTCAAGTTATGGCCTAAACACTATAACTGGCCGGATTGGACAGAATCCAAAATTCTGGGCAAAACTGGTTATGCCAGATTTGGTAACCTAAGTTTGGTTGGCAATTTGACTAGGTTATGATTAGAATTTGGATTTGTGTTCTTCATGAAAGTTGTAGGTATATGTCTCAGCTTTCTGCTGGTAAAATTTCAGGTCAATTGGACCTTTCTACGTTGAGTTATGACAAAATGAATAAATACTGTTCATTTGGTCATTTTGCCCAGGCAGAATGCAGGTCACCCGGATTAGGGCAATTTTTAGGTCAACTTGATTTGGTTTTCTGAGCAAGGTTTTTATACCAAAGTTGTGCCATTATGTGTCTAGTTTCATGTTCAATTGGCCTTGCACCAATTGAACCTCTAAAATTCCATTTATAACTGCCCAAACCTGCTGGACTCATGCTCAGTCTTGCAGGTCAGCCAAGGCAACTCACCTAAGCTCAACTCCATTATCCTTACTCACTTCAATTCCTCCTCACACACATTCAAATGGTCACTAATTGACCATTACAATGTTAATATACTATTACAAGAGCAAAACCCTAGGTTTTTGCCACAAACCCTAACTCCAAAATTTCAATTTATCCCCAATTCATGCATATCATATGAATTATCATCTCCACTCCCTTTACACTGCTCAAATACTATCATTAAACCAATTTAATTCAATTTTAACCATCAAAATTATCCCTTCCTTAGGGCTACCAAATTCCATGGTGTACATACACATAAGTTTTATTTCATTTGACTTACAATTTCATACTCATTTTAAGTCCCTAACATGGAATAAAGAGAGAAATATGCATAAATAAGCACTAACCTCTTGTAGCTCAAATACAAGCCAACCAAGACTTTAATTTTTCTTTACTTTCTTACTCTTTCTTGGCTGCCAAACACTTCTCCTTGGTGTGGGTATAATTTTTAGTGAAGGGAGGATAAGGTTTTGAGGTGAATTGAAATGGAAAATAAAGCTTAAGGAAGCTTTAATGGTGGAAAGGGTTTTGGGAATGGGTTCCGCTGGTTGGAGGTAAGGGAAGACAGAAAATTTGGTTAATTTTTCTGCCCATTTCACTCTTTTAATTAGGTTTATAGATAGGTTTCATAATGTGATTGGTCATTGGGGTTTTAATGACATCATAATGATGTCAAAATTCCCATTTATTCCATTTTTTTCATTTTTCTTTTCTACTCATTTTCAATTCAATTTTAACAATATTTATTCACATTTTGTGTCATAATAATTATTTACTTAACTGGACAAGTTGGTCAAAAATTACCTCTGAAGGCGAAATGACCAAAATACCCTCCGTTTGGCTTAACAAACTAAAATTGTCTGTACCGATTGAAAAATTTTTCTAAGCATTTTCTTGGCATTCTAATGCCATAAGAACCTCAATGACCCTTCTCTGGAGTCCCAAAAATTATTTTATGAATTTTTCCCTCGGGTCTAAAGCTCCTAGTTGTGAGAACCGTAACTTCCCACTAGGTTACCCATCGCTAGGGCACCGGCTCATTTAACTTGGTTGTATTTTATTTCTAAAATTTTTTCTAAATTTTTATTATTAATATTTGAGTTAATTACGGTTCCTTACTTTAGTTTAAATATTTTTTCAGACGTTCTAGCTGTCCGGACCGACATTGGTCATTGGAATAGTAGAATGTACGGAGTTGCTATAGGGAGGGTGTTACAAGTAAATAATGCAAGCCTTAGTTCATCCACCTGCAATTTAGCTTACATAACATAATTAACTTAGTCTAGCTCATGTGTTGGATGACTTAAAATATATCCAAGCTACTTAGGATATGTAATTCACTTACTTATAATATGTTTATGTGTAAATGGACTGTGTATGAAATAGATTTACCTTATAATATATGTTAGGACAAGACGATAAATATGGTATTATTAACTTAACTTAGAAAATTGCCATGTTTAGGAGACTCTATGCATCTACTTATGTATGTTTATGTGTATAACTTTTGTGTGTAACTTTAAATTTGCATTCTTGTGTGATTTATGGGATTAAATAAAAGAATACCATGGTTAGCTTTAGTAAGCAATTAACAAAGATAGACTCTTATTCTAAGATAAGACTAGGCAAGGAGGATGCCTAACACCTTACCTCTCTCATACCCACTATCCCAAACCTGGATCTATTGGGTTCATGGTTAAGAAAGGTAATGGACCTCTATAAGAGTTAAGTTATCACCCACGTCTCTTTTAAAGAATTTGTCCTAGTTATTACCTAGGTGGCAACTCCTTTCCTCTGCCAAAGTGGCATTAATAACAAAGCATTGTGGTAGCATTATGGGAAGATGATGCTAAAGTACGACTGAGGAAAACCATCATAGTTTTTTGGTGACTCCACTAGGGATTGAGGATTATTACTCCAATGTTGTTTCCATTAGTCTGTTATTGTTCTTTTATTTAATTCCCTTGCATTGTAATCCATTTGC
Organism: Hevea brasiliensis; assembly: GCF_030052815.1. NCBI lineage: Eukaryota > Viridiplantae > Streptophyta > Magnoliopsida > Malpighiales > Euphorbiaceae > Hevea > Hevea brasiliensis. Next base: position 32,764,811 of record NC_079499.1, on the reverse strand, counting down.
ACATATAATAAAAACATAATCAACCATAGTGTCATGTAGCCCCATGGATAAGATGGAGGATGTAATACCCCTCACTTGTGTATGTCGGAATATGTCACACCCTACACCCCTGTAAGATGTAACATGATCCCGTAGTACACCTAATGAATTACTGTACTTTGCCTATCGATAACCCATTAGATATACTACAAGGGATTTTAAAATAATTTTCGTGAAATTTAAATCATTGATTAAAATCTAATGTTATAAATTTTTTTTCAAAATTTCGGCAAAGTGCCGGCTGTATTTTGAGAAAACAGTTCTTCAATCCTGCAAAAGAAAATGCTCCCAATATGTTTTCTCAAATACAACTCCAATAACCTCATTTCAACTTATAATTCAAATCTCAATAAACAATCCATTCATTTTCAAGCTAATCTCATCATAAGGAAACGTTTTATTGATTACAAGACTCAAAATTTATATTACAAAACTATTCAAGTAAATGAAATCTCAAATTTACATTTACAATAATTTACATTTAATTACATTCCAAAATGTTTTACAAGAGTTTTTATACAACTGCTCAAATAATTTACATACATATTATTACATGCATACATCAAAACCTGTGTACATGGGTAAACCTGGAGCTGATATGAATGTCTCTTCAAAGAAGCTTACTCAATTGCTCTATGCTCTTTTCACTTGCGATAGCATACAAAGCTATCGCTAAGTGGTGAACTCAGTGGTGCACAACTATTATTTAAAACATAGTACAATATACATTGACAAAATTTACTGCAATTAATTTGGAAATCTGAACACTCATCAAATTCCAAAACTCAAAATATTCATTGCCAATAATGTAAATCATTTGTATAAAATGACTTTGATAACGACATTCAATTTATCAAATCATAATTAACCATTTAAGGTAATTCCAATAAAATCAATTATACAAAAATCATAATTGAAATCACAATTCTTTACTATTCAAAAACATTCTGTATCTCAAAAACCATTCTGTATCTCAAAAACCATTCTGTATCTCACTAACTATGCAAGACTAATCCGAAAGGGCCATCTTCGGGGTGATTCTAACTCCTTATGGTCGGGGAGGTCGAATCATCGTGCACTGTACACATCATAATAATGAATCTTCCGAAAGGGCCATAACATAAAAAACTTAGATCTAACCTTTAATAAGAGGAGAATCTAAGCCTGTGCACGTACCATGGTAATCAAAACACAACTAACTCCATTATCTTCTCAACAAATGAGAGAGACGGGTAATAACCTAGTCAAGCATCTATGTGAGATATAAAATAATATCGCATCCTTTTAGTGAGCATAAATCACAATACAATTCGATTTAAAGTCAATTCCAATATCCAATAATTTTTTATGCTCATCATAATTCAAATCATAAATTTGCATTTTTCCATGCAAATTGCCCATCAAAATTCAAAACAAGTTCTATCACAATTTTCCAAAACATAATTTATTCAATCCAAAACAATGCTTAATACTTGTGGAAATACCATTTCACAAAGCTAAATTCATACATACTATAACAATTTCAATAATAATTGAATTAAATCTAATGCTTGTTAAACATAATACATAAGAAAAATATGTCATTTAATCATATGAAATATTCATAACAAAATCAGTTAAAAAACTAGTTGTGTACAAACCTCTGATAACTGTCTCTTGGCTCTGACTCAGTGTTTCCTTCCCTTTCCCTGAGTCTTTGCTAACTGAGAAACACAATTTGAAGTGTTTCAGTACTCATTTAAACTGTCTCTAACGATAATGCTTAATAATTAATTCATTGATTTCTATTATTTCCTTAGTCAACCTAAGATGTCGACCCTCGATGCATTCTAGGTGAATTAAGTTTTAATGTTACCAATATGTCATATTTGTAGCCTTTTAGTATTGGTACATATTACCAAATTCATTTCTATGTATATTGCGTTTTATTGCAATTTGTCGGATCCTGGTATACTAATTTGACCTAGCATGCATCGAGGTCATTTTGAGTTGTAGATCTATGTCTTATTGTACGCGTGGCCAAATTTCAGGTCATTTTGAGTTTACTAGACCAAGTTATGGTCATTTTACTATTGATGGTCAGAATGTACCAAAATTAGTCACTTTAGGTCATTTTAGGTCACTTTTGGTTCGGCCAGTTTTTGGACCCAAACTTGTGCAAGCTATTTGGCTTACTTATGGTCATTTCTGGGTGTTGGCGTCTTCATAAGACTTGTAGATATATGTCTCAACTATTCATGGTAAAAATTTCAGGTCAATTGGACCTGTTTTGTGTGAGTTATGGCTAAAACACTAACTGCTGCCCAAATGGTCAATTTTCAGGCCTTAATTGCACTAATCCGGATTTGGTCATTTTTCAAGTTACCTTCCAAGCAGAATTTTAGTAAGCTTCCTTCATAAAAGTTGGCACATTTTGTGCCTAGTTTCACCTCCAATTGGTCTCATACCAATTGGAGTCACACACTTAAGGTTCTAGACCAAAATGCACACTGCCCTATTGCAATACTCTCCATCACATACCAAATACACTTTTAACACTTACCAAGTTACACATTCATGCCATTTCTGTTTGGTACCATAACCTAAACACATTTCACAACACATTTTTGGTCACTTTGGCAGCTTATAACCACACTCAATATGCACCTTATAATGCAGAATTTATCAAGTCCAAATTACACACAATTTAGTCACATAACCTAGCTCATTTACATGTCCACATTCAAACCCTTATACACATACACAAGCTGCCACAACAAGTACCATAATTCAACCATACAATTCCATAAACCAAACTATGAAATAACATTTTTTTGGTTCACAATTCAAGCTGTCGATTCATACCTCTCCTTGAATAAATTTCCAAGCTTCCAAAATCAAGTATACATTCACATACATCTAATATACATCACCCAACTTATTCCTGCACACATAAACACTTCATCAATACTTTAATCTACCATTTACATACAAGAATAAACTGCCCTTAAGGAGTTTCCATGGCTGCCAAAAATATACATCTCCATTAAACATCAAACCTCAAAAATCTTACCACAATCCAAGTACCCATAACATCCACACAAACTTTAATGAAGTAAGCATCAAAAATACCTACTTACCACTTTGAAAACTCTTCAAAACCTCTCTAAAACTTGGTCTTCTTATTGCCTATCTACTGCCCAAGGTGTATGGACAACTTTTAATGAAGGGAAGTGCAAAGAAAGAAGCTTAGATCAAGCTTGCATGAAGCTCCAAAACCAAGCGGCCATGGAGGTTCTTCTTGGGAGCAATTTGGCTGGTTCTTGGAGAAGTGAGGAAGAAGATGAAATCTATCCAAAATGAAGAGTAAGTGGTCCACTTAGTTGAGTTAGTGGAGCACTATGTAATGTTTAATGTTTATTTAATCTTAAATTTCTAAATTCCCACATTTAACTTTCAATTTTTGTTATTTACATTAGGTACCACCAATTTAATTTTTCATGATATTTTACAAGTGTAATATCATTTATTTTTAATGAAAATTTAGGTCAAAAGACAACTCGGGCTATCAAATAACCACAATACCCCTGTTCGGGTTGCATTCCCGATTTTTCGGTAACACCGGGTTTTATCCGTTTTTCGATTTCTCACTTTTTTTTGTACTAATTAATTAATTTTTCTTTGATATTTCTAATGGTATTTATACTTCAATAAACATTTATTTAAGTCCTAAAAATATTTTCTAGGGTTCCCCACAGTCCAGGGTTAGTCAACGGTCCACGCCGCGACTTCCCGTTGCGGTCACCCATCGCTAGGGTTCTCGGCTCGTTTAACTTGGTTACATTTCATTGCTATTATTTTTCCTTTGTTTTTCTTGTATTTTTTTTTCTTGTATTTCATTATTTTATGTCTCCTCATTCATATCCAAGTGTAGTTCTAGGCTTTCTAGCTGTCCAGACAACACTGGTCATCGGAACAGTAGAATGCACTACCGAACATAGGGGTGTTACAGAATATGTTTGAAGGAAGCTGAATGTTCTTTTAGAGTTAGGTGATAAGGAATCTGGTAAAACTAATGATAAGGTAAAGAAAGTAACAAAAACACTAACTAGAATAATAATTGAGTTAGGGTTTCTAAAGTATTCTGTAACACCCCTTACCCGACTACAGTATAGCCGAGCAAGGTGTGCTACATTCGGTGCCAGAGCACCCTATCTTATCTTACTTTATTCCTTTAAAAATTTTGTTCTCGTTATATTTTAATATCAATTATCTTTCTATGGAGAAAACAGCGGAGTTTCCCTGTTTCTATTACCATTTGGCATATTTTACTATTCACCTATTTGAAATTCAATAATATTTTCAAAATAAAATCTCATCATTTCATGCATCCTCTATATATTTCAATTCCGTATTCAAATCTATACAATTTCATTCATATCCATTTCCATATATTCCCATTCATGCTTAACTCATATATAAAAATTTTCAATATTCATTAATTTACATGATATACAATTTAATCATATATGAACTAACTGATTTATTAATTTACATCACATACCTATTAATTACATTTTCATAATCTACATTACAATACTATAACTAAGCATTTTATACAACATACAAATTATGACCTATATGGGCTCTATCTATATGCATTACTGAGAAGGTGACAACTTTGAATACTTCAGACACTTTTGCAGATCAGAACTTCAAAATCTCTATTTAATATTCGCTGGGCTTTACCTTCAGTACTTGCGCGAGGAAACAAATCCATCGCGCTAAGCATTGCTGCTTAGTGGTGCAATAATATAACAAGAAAATAATATACAATAAAAAAAGAAATAGATCAAAATTTGGATACTTTGGAATTTAATCTAATTTCATATAATACTTTTAGTATTTGTCACACCCTACCCCTCTGTAAGGCATAACATGATCCTGTAGTATACCTAATAAATTATCAACTTTGTCTACTGATAACCCATTAAATACACTACAAGGGATTTTAAACCTTTTCTTACTTATTTTTAGAGTGGTAAGCACTATTTACAAGTGTTAAAAATTTTTTGACTGAAGTGAAACCATATAATACATTTGAAGTATTAATAATTTCTATAAAAATTTTGGCTGAGTGCCATCCGTATTTTGAATAAGACAGTTCTTCAAAAACCTGTAAAAAGCACTTCCAATATTTTTCTCAATCCCAAACTCCAATATCCAATCAACACAATAAGTTTCTCAACATTTGCCAACTCAAATCCACAATAATTTTCTAGTGTTTTCAAAAGCTGAGATAAAAGAAATATATTCCAATATTTACAAGCTAAAATAATTTACAAATTTAGTTTACAACTTTAATGTATAATTTTAATGTACAATTTTAATTTACAACTACTCAAAACCAAGAACAATATATACATACAGTGAATATACATTACAATACAAAATGCAAAATATAGTATATTCAATATGCCCGATGAACTCTCAATGTAGCAATAGCAGCCTAGTCTCATCGCTCACAATCTTCACTGTGATAAAGAATGAAAGCTATCGCTGAGCCGATGTCTCAGTGGTGCACAACATTAACAAAATGCAACTTTAAATCATAAATCATAAGTCATATAAATAGTGGATACTTAAAACCATAGTTAAATTCAAAGACAGTGAATGTCATAAAGAATTTAAACTCCATTTCACAATATCACAATAAATATCAATAAATCACACACACAGCTTAATCATGTTCCAAAGTTCAATTCATCCCAAAAGCCAATGGCTAGTGAGGAATAACATAGCCGGCTAGCAATAATATGAGTACTCATTCTATTCATCCTCAACAGGCACACACTTCAACACTTCAGCCAGAGAGGGAATTCAAAGTCAATTCGTCCCACTAGACAAGTTAGCGAGGAATTCAATCAATATACATGATAGCTGTGGTTTTAAACCATTTTTAATGTTTTTGAAGTAATAAGTATCCATCAAATATCCATTCAAACAATTTTCCACAATTTAAAACAATAACATACAAATAATCCTAATTTATTTCAATTGAAAAATTCAAAAGAAATAACTATTGTGCACAAACCTCTGATAAATATCTCTTGGTCCTAACTTAGTGTTTCCTTCCCCTTCCTTGAGTCTTTGCTAACTGAAACACACAATTTGAAGTGTTTCAGTACTCATTTAAACTGTCTCTAACAATATGGTTCATTAATTCATTTATTGAATTCTATTATTTTCCTTAGTCAACCTAAAATATTGACCCTCGATGCACTCTAGGTGAATTAGGTTTAATGTTACCAATATGTCACATTTTATAGCCTTTTAGTATTGGTACATGTTACCAAATTTATTTTCAAGTATATTGCATTTTATTGCAATTTGCCGGATTTCGGTATACTAATTTGACCTAGTCGGACGACCTAGTTCCGTTAGTTTTCGGGTTTCGGTCCAAATTACAAACTTGTAAGTCTATGTATTATTGCACGCGGGGCAAAATTTAAGGTCATTCTGAGTTGTGTAAACCAAGTTATGGTCAATTTACCAATACTAGACAGAATGCACCAAAATGGTAACTTTAGGTCATTTTTAGGTCACTTTTAGTTTTGGTACCTGAACTTGTGCAAGCTATTTTGCTTGGTTTTGGCCATTTCTGGACTTTTTGTCTTCATAAGAATTGTATATCTATGTCTAAACTATTCATGGTAAAAATTTCAGATCAATTGGACCTGTTTTGAGTAAGTTATGGTCAAAATACTAACTACTGCCCAAATGGTAAATTTTCAGGCTTTTAAGTCACTAATTCGGATTTGGTCATTTTTCAAGTCACCTTCTAGGCAGAATTTAGGTAAGCTTCCTTCAAGAAAGTTGGTACATTTTGTGCCTAGTTTTACTTCCAATTGGTCTCATACCAATTGGGGTCACACACTTAAGGTTCTAAGCCAAAATATACACTGCCCTACTACACACACCTCATCACTTACCAATTACATATTCAACACTTACCAAATTACTTCCTTCATGCCAATTCTGGTTTGTACCTTACCATTAACACATTTAACAACACATTTTTGGTCATTTTTAACAGCTTATAACCATTCTCAATATGCACACTATAATACATAATTTTCCAAAGTCCATTTACATCATTTAACCACATGAACATACCCCATTTACATACCCAATTCCAAATCATTATACACATATACATGCTGCCATCAATAACAACATAATTCAACAACCCAAACCATGAAACAACATATTTTAAACTACACTTTAAAATTGCCGATTTGCACATCCTCTTCAATTAGCTTCAAAGCTTCTAAAACCCAGTGCACTACCTCGCATACACTTAGTATACATTATCCAAATTATTTCTATATACATAAACACTTATACCAACATCTTAAACAACCATAAATAAGTAAAAACAAGCTACAATAGTGAGTTTCCATGGCTGCCAAAATGGTGTATCACCATTCAATCATCAACATCAAAAATTCTTCCATAAATCAACTATCTACAACCTTGGTTACACTTTTAATGAAACAAGAATTAAAAACACTCACTTACCACTTTTGAAGCTTGATCAAAACCTCACTAAACTTCTTAAAATTGCTATCAAACTCTTCCTTGCAAGGTGAGGAGCAAAGTTAATGAAGGAACCTAGTGGAAAAAGTGGCTAGAACATGGTGAACTTGAGCTTGGAGTGTGGACGGCCATGGAGGACTCCCATGGAGGTTTTCGGCTGGTTTTGCAAAGTGAGGTTTAAGATGGATTCTGAACCTCCCAAGTGTTCCTTTAGGTGTCCAAATGCTGAAGTTAGTGGAGCATTATTAAACATTTTAATGGTTATTTATTTAGTTTCCAATTTTTGCAATTTGGCCACCACACTTTCACTATTTACATAATGTATCTTATTTTAATTTTTCATGACATTTTCAAAGTGTAATATCATTTATTTTTAATGGACATTTAGGTCAAAAGGCAACTCGGGATGTCAAATGACCACAATGCCCCTATTCAGGTTCCATTCCTGATTTTTCGGTAACATCGAGTTTTGTCGTTTTCTCGATTTCTCATTTTTCTTTGTACTAATTAATTAATTTTTCTTTGATATTTCTAATGATATTTATACTTCAATAGATGTTTATTTAAGTCTTAAAAATATTTTTCAGGATTCCCAACGATCCAGGGCTAGTCAACGGTCCACATCGCAACTTCCTGGTGCATTCACCCATCGCTACGGTTTTTGGCTCGTTTAACTTGGTTACATTTCATTGCTATTATTATTTTTTGTTTTTCTTGTATTTCATTATTTTATGTCTCCTCACCCATATCTAAGTGTAGTTCTAGGCATCCTAGCTGTCCGGACAACACAAGTCACCAGAACAGTAGAACGCACTGCCGAACATAGGGGTGTTACAGTATTAACTATCCTTTATTCTAATTTATTCCTCTTCAAAAGAGCTCAATTCTTTCATAATAATTAAATTTTACTATCATTCTAATTCATTTCAATTCTTTCTGCTAAATAACTAATCTAATTTATTTTAAATATTCTTACTGATTTATTTAATTGCTAATATTTTCAGTTGCTAATATTCTTAACTTATTTCAATAAATTTCACTGCTCAAGTAACCTATGAGAGGCTGACTAAACTGGATAACGGATCGTTGGCACTGGACATAGCGGTGCCTCGTGCCGTCATACCATGGGACTCAGAACGCCAGTCACATATGTAGTCAGTATGGCTAAAAAGCCATGATGACACATAATCGGGCATAAAAGCCATGAGTACGGGCGTAAAGCCATGAGTGCGGGCATAAAGCCATGAATACAGGCATAAAGTGTGACACCCCTTACCCGTCTACAATGTAGGCGAGCAAGCTATGCCACACGGTGTACCGGCACACTCTATTTTACCTTAATTAATTTTTGTCAAAGTTTTGAATATAGTTTGTGAAATATAGTTCCTTTATTGAAATTATAATTTATTTGAGGTTCCGAAAATTTTAAAGAAAATCCGGCGGAGTACCGGCTAAAAATGGAGAAAACAGTTCTTCGGAACCTGTTAAAAACACTTCCAATAAACAAATTCAATCATTCTCAATTCCAATATCAAGATCTCAACATTTCAATTTCAACTCTCATTCATCATTCACATGTGATGATCACATATAAATCACAAGTAAACATTTACTTTTCCATTAACAAATACAATTTTCATAATTTACATAAACATCAATATACATTACACAAGTTTAATTACATATGAAGAAAAATCAAAATTAAGTTACAAAATGTCAAAATGACACCTAGTGTCCTACCAAGGCATAGCAGAAGTTGAGGTGACACGGACACTGAGCAAAACTGCCAGATGGACTCACCTAGTCTGTGGTCTACTGGGCTCACGATCGAGATCTCCAGTACCTACGCGTGGCAAAAGCAACGCGCTAAGCAATAATGCTTAGTGGTGCAATAATATAATAGAAGAAAATAGCAAGAAAATGAATGTGTATAGAATGTGTATGCTTTCTTTGTTGGTATAGATATATTCATTGTTTCATTAACGTTGTTCACTTTTATTCATTTGGTTGCCCCAAGTAACCTACACTAGATGATTGGACTGGATAACGGGTAAACTGGCACTGGATACCTAGTACCTCGGGCCGTCACACCATCGGTCACATATGCATCTCCCGGTGTGCAATGAGCAGCTAACAAGTCAGAATAATATCAGGCACAAGGCCAAGTCTCAATATAAAGTCAGAATGGCTAAAAGCCATGAAATCACGGAATGGCATATTGCCATATGTAGTACTGCTAACTGAACCCTATTGGCATGCCAAACTATCCAAACCAATCTTGTTAGGTATACTAGGGCATTTGAAACTTTTAAATTCTTCAATTTGTGAATTTCATGTTTTGGTGTTACTATTCACCTCATTGGTCAACAAAAATGTTGACTTTTGGATAGAAAATATGTACATTGACTTTGGAACTCCCAACATACCACATTTGGTGTTTAAAACTTGTTGGCATTAAGTGTTAATACCATTTCAAAGTGTAAACCCACACAAGCAGAATTTTCAATTTTGGTGAGTCAACTTCACTGTTCCATTGGACACTGTTACTGTGGGAATTTGAAGAAATGTAAAACATGAAAGTTGTTCCTTATTTTGTGTAGTTGAATTTCCTTTTTTGAATCACTCCATTTGGAGTTTTGTAGCTCCAGATATGGCTCAAAAAACCAAGCTGGCCGGATTGCCAATCTACAGAAATTACCATATCTACAGTAACATGAACAGTGACTGCCACTGCCATTTGGGTTAGGTTCTGGCCATAATTTGGGGTAGGTTTCTTCATGAAAGTTGTTTTTCTATGTCTTAAATTGTTGCTGTAAAAATTTCAGGTCAATTGACCATATCTACAGTGAGTTATGGCCAAATGAACAGTTACTGTTCATTTGGTCAATTCTGCAGAATCAGTTGCAGGGTGTCCGGATTAGGGCCAAGTTTTGGTCCTCTTGCTTTGGTATTTTGGGCATGGTTTCTTCAGCAACAATGTGCCATTATAAGCCTAGTTTCATGTCCAATTGGCCAAACACCAATTGGACCAACACAGCCAAAGTTATGGCTGTGTAATTGGACTGAAATCTCAGTCCATTACTGCTGTCCTAGGGCAGATTTCACCTTCACTTTACCATACTATTTTTCAGTTCTAATTATGGTCAACTTACCTAAAATGGTCACTAATTGACCATTATAATGTGCTCTAACAATTTCCCAAGCCAAGCCAATTTTTCACTCTTCAAAACCCTAGTTCCATTATAGGTTTTCACAACACCTTAATTATTAGCTCCTTCAATAATCACATACACACATGGTTTAAACTTGATCTATAGCCCACTTTAAGTACATCAAAACAATCAAAATAATTCCTTCACAAGGGCTGCCAAAAATTCATAGTATGTGTACACAAAATTCTTGTTCATTTTAGTTACAATTCTTACTCAATTCAAGTTGCAAATCATGAAAAAAAGGAGTTTTAAGTTTCTAATGCACTAACCTTGATTAGGGCAGATTTTTCCCAAGAAATTCCTTCACTTTCTTGGCTTTTCTTGGCTGCCAAACACTCCAACAAGGTGTGGGGGCAATTTTTATTGAAGGGATCTAGGGTTTTTGGTGCAAGATAAGCAAGGTTTCAAAACTTGGAAGCTTGAACTATGGTGGAAACCCTCTCTTTTCTCTCTCTACGTTTTTGGCTGGTTTTGGGGAAGGAGATGGCTGCTGGATCTTTGATGAATTTAGTCTTCAATTTGTCTCTTTATTAGTTAGTCAAATAAGGCTTAATTGTGATTGATTGGTAATTATAAATGACATCACCATGATGTCATAAATAGCCCTTTTTCCTCAATTTCTTTTCTTTCCTCCACTACTCAATTTCAATTTAATTTCTAGTAATGTTTATTCATACTTTATGTCATATTAATTATTTACTCAATTGGACAAGTCGGCCAAAAATCACCTCTGAAGGCAAAATGACCAAAATGCCCTCCGTTTGGCTTAACGGGTCAAAATTGTCTGTACCGATTGAAAAAATTTTCTAGGTATTTTCTTGGAATTCTAATGCCATGGGAACCTCAATAACCCTTCTCTGGAGTCCAAAAAATTATTTTATAATTTTTCTCCCGGGTCTAGGGCTCCTCGTTGCGAGAACCGCAACTTCCCTCTGGTTACCCATCGCTTGGGCACCTACTGCTTAACTCGGTTGTATTTTATTCCTAAAATTTTTACTAAATTTTTCTTATTAATATTTGAGTTAATTATGGTTCCTGACTTTAGTTTAAATATTTTTCCGGACATTCTAGCTGTCCGGGCCGACACCGGTCACCGGAACAGTAGGATGTACGGAGTGGTTATCGGGAGGGTGTTACAACTCTTCCCCTCTAATTTAAATTTCGTCCTCGAAATTTACCTGATGCAAACAGTTGAGGGAACTGTTGCCTCATCGTCTCTTCACTTTCCCAAGTTGCCTCCTCGGTGTTGTGGTGCCTCCATAGCACTTTCACCAATGGAATTTGCTTGTTTCTCAACTCTTTCACTTCCCGAGCCAAGATCCGTAGAGGTTCTTCTTCGTATGTCAAATCCGGTTGTATTTCAATTTCTTCTCTGGAGATGACATGTGAAGGATTTGAGCGGTATCTTCTGAGCATAGACACGTGGAACACATTGTGGATCTTGTCCAGCTCTGGTGGTAAAGCTAGCTTATAGGCCACTGGACCCACACGTTCAATGACTTCATATGGGCCAATGAACCTAGGGCTTAACTTACCTTTCCTTCCAAACCTCAATACTTTCCTCCATGGTGACACCTTGAGGAACACTTTGTCGCCAACCACATATTCCATTTCTTTTCTCTTCAAGTCGGCATAAGATTTCTGTCTGTCTGAGGCAACCTTTAAGTTGGCTTTGATTGATTTCACCTTTTCCTCAGCCTGTTTCACTGTGTCCGCCCTACCGCTTGTCTTCTCCCAATTCAGTCCAGCACACTGGAGTTCTACATTTTCTCCCATACAGCGCTTCATACGGGGCCATTTGGATACTAGCTTGGTAGCTATTGTTGTATGCAAATTCTGCCAGTGGGAGGTATCTATCCTAACTTCCCTCAAACTCAATGACACAACTCCTCAGCATATCCTCAAGGACCAGACAAGTATTTCACGTTATTGTTATCATTTCAATTCAATATTTGTATCAATTTCATTGGTTTCAATTGTTTACCTGAATTACTCTTTCGGATTGCCCATCCGTCTGAGGATGGAAAGCTATGCTGAAATGGAGTTGTGTACCCAAGGATTCATGCAACTTCTTCCAAAATCTCGATGTAAATCTTGGGTCTCGATCAGATATGATGGAAAGTGGAATTCCATGCAGTCTAACTATCTCACTGATATACAATTCTGCTAACCTCTCTAGTAAGTAGTCAGTCCTAACTGGCAGAAAGTGTGCTGACTTTATCAATCTATCAACTATCACCCATGCTGCATCATGCTTCTTCCGGGTGAGAGGTAGGCCACTTACAAAATCCATGGTGACCCGATCCCATTTCCATTCAGGTATGCATATAGGCTGTAGCAAACCCGATGGAACTTGATGTTCTGCCTTGACTTGCTGACATGTCAAGCATTTAGTCACATAGTCAGCTATGTCCCTCTTCATGCCAGGCCACCAATACTGAAGCTTCAGATCATGATACATCTTTGTACTTCCTGCGTGCATAGCATATACACTGGTGTGTGCCTCTTTTAGAATGCTAGCCTTTAATTCCCCATCATCTGGTACACACAGTCTTCCTTTGTAATACAGACACCCATTTGCTTTCACCTCAAAGTCAGTTGCTTTTCCTTCTGGGATTTTGCTCATAATGGCCATTAACTTTTCATCTGCCTTTTGCCCATCTAAAATATACTGTAGCAGGTTTGGCCTCACTTGCAACTCAGCCAAAATAGCTCCATCTCGAATCAAAGATAGACGGGCATTCAATGATCTCAAGACTATCATGGATTTTTTGCTCAAGGCATTAGCAACTACATTTGCCTTCCCAGGGTGGTAGTCAATTACACAATCATAATCCTTCAGGAACTCAATCCATCACCTCTGTCTAAGGTTGAGCTCCTTCTGAGTTGGCAAATATTTTAGACTCTTGTGGTTTGTGTAAATGTAGCACTTTTCACCATACAAGTAATGCCTCCATATCTTCAGTGCGAAGATAATTGCTGCAAGCTCTAGATCATGGGTAGGGTAGTTCTGTTCATGTGGCCTTAGCTGTCTGGAAGCATAGGCGATCACTTTCCCCTCTTGCATCAATACACACCCTAACCCATTATGAGAGGCATCACTATAGACCACAAAGTCCTTTCCTGACACTGGCTGTGTTAACACTGGTGCCTCTGTCAACATAGCCTTCAACTTCTCAAAACTGGTCTGACACTTGTCATTCCAGTCAAATCTGACATTCTTGTGTAACAACTTGGTCATTGGAGCAGCTATTAGGGAAAATCCCTTCACAAATCTTTCAGTAATACCAGCTAGCCCCAAGAAGCTTCGACCTCAGTTGTGTTTCTGGGAGGCTTCCATTCCATCACTGCTTCTATCTTCTTGGGATCTACCCTAATCCCATCAGCTGACACTATGTGTCCAAGGAATGCAATCTCATTCAGCCAAAAGTCACACTTGGACAACTTAGCATACAGCTTCTTTTCTCTCAGGGTTTGCAGAACAATCCTCAAATGCTCATCATGTTCTTCACTGGTCTTGGAATACACCAAAATATCATCAATAAAGACCACTACGAACCGATCTAAGTGTGGATGGAAGATACGGTTCATAAGGTCCATAAATGTCGCTGGTGCATTTGTTAGGCCAAAGGGAATCACTAGGAACTCATAATGCCCATACCGGGTCCTGAATGCGATCTTGGGCACATCTACATCCTTCACCCTCAATCGATGATACCTCGATGCGAGATCAATCTTGGAAAACACTCCTGCTCCTTCAACCGATCAAACAGATCATCAATTCTAGGCAACGGATATTTATTCTTCACGTCACTTTATTCAATCACAGTAATCGATGCATAGCCTCAAAGTCCCATCCTTCTTTTTCACAAACAAGACCTGGAGCTCCCCATGGTGACACCTTTGGGCGTATGAACCCTTATCTAACAACTCTTGCAATCGAAGTTTTCAACTCTCTCAATTCAATGGGTGCCATCCTATAGGGAGCAATGGAAATGGGTGTCAGATCTGGCAGTTGTCTCAATAGCAAATTCGACTTCCCTTTCGTGGCAAACCGGGCAACTCTTCAGAAATACCTGCAGGAAGTCTCTTCGTGGGTATGTCACTCAAGTTTGGCTTAGCTGCCTAGTATCCACCACATGTGCTAGGTAGGCTTCACCTTTTCTCATCATTCTTCTTGCAACTGTGGCTGAGATGACATTGGACAAGAAATCTGTCCTTTCCCCCACAACTGTGATCTCATTACCCTCTGAAGTTTTTAGAGAAATTCTCTTCAATTTGCAATCAACTATTGCCTGATGACGTGACAACCAGTCCATTCCCAATATCACGTCAAACTCATGGAAGGGCAACTCAATTAGGTCTGCCAAGAATTCATACCCCTGAATCCTTAACGGGCAACCCTTGTATACTTTGTTCACTACCACACTGTGGCCCAATGGATTAGTGACCAGAATGTCTTGGTCACTCTCCCTACTAGTATCCCCTTTCTACGGGTAGGTTGATGCAAATGTAGGAATGAGTGGATCTGGATCCACCAATGCAGCAGGAGTATTGTAGAGGAGAACGCACTCGATGACGCCCGGCATCTTGCTCCTCCTGAGCTCTCAAGGCATAATTTCTGGCAGGTGGTCTGTTATCTGGCCTCTCTGCTGGCTCAGATGCAGGCCTCTGAGATGGTCCCACAGCTTCGGATTTACCAGACCTTCTACCCCTTGGTGGTGCAGGAGCAGGTCTGTCTGCTTGTGTTGGAGCAGCTGTAGTAGTTCTGCGTGGACAGTTCTTCAACTGATGCTCTGTTGACCCACATCTCAAGCAGGCACCAGTTACTCTCCAACACTCCCCCTTGTGCCATTTAAGGCAGTGTGGACATGCAGAAGATGTTGGGGCTGGTCCCCTGAACCCCATCCTCGAGAGCGCCCACCGATGGTGTGGACCGACTCTCCTAGGGGTGAACTGTGGCTGGGCCCCGAGACCGACTCGACTCGTGGTGAGCTGAACTCGTGCAGGAGGACCCTTGAACTTCTTCCCAAATGCAGGGGCTGAACTAGACTGACCCGGTCCCCTCTTCTGCTGTCTATCCCTTCTGGTCTGCTCACTGATTCTCACTTTTTCCACCTTTATTGCAGCTTCCACTAACTTGGTAAATTCTGTGATTCCCAAGGCAGTGAGCTGGATCTTGATGTTGTCATTTAGTCCCTCTTCAAATCTCTTGCACCTTTCAGCTTCATTAGGGACTATCTCCCTTCCGTAACGGCTTAATCGAACAAACTCCTTCTCATATTCGGCCACTGACAGCTGTCTCTGCCTCAGGTTAATAAACTCTCTTCTTCTCTCTTCCAGATATACAGTACCCACATATTTCTTCTTAAATTCTGAAAGAAAGAAGTCCCAAGTTACAGCTTCTGGCTGCACTTCACTGGACACAGTGTCCCACCACTCATATGCATCATCTTGCAAAGAAAGAGATGGCGACTTCCGTGTTTTGCTCGAGTGCGGTGGAGTTGTTTTAGTACTCTGCTGCTGCTCAACCAATTCTACGCAACATGAGTCATCTTCTCTCTTGCCATAGAAGTCCACAGCTCCAAACTTCCTTAGCCTTTCCAGGTGTGATTTCTGCTGTGGAGCTGATGGTGGTGGTGGTGGTGGTGGCATTACCCCGGCCATTTGTCTGAAGAAGTCGGCCATTTGTTGGAACATGGCCTGTGGAGGCTGAGCAAGCTCTGCCTAAGTTGGCGGAGTAGGTTCTCCCTACCCCGCCTCAATCAAGCACGGTGGAGCATGACTCTCCACTTCCTCCTCAACTGCCCTCTGAGATGAAGGGTCCATATCCTATTCAAAATAAGAAAAACAAACAGATCTGCATTAGTGTCACCTCGACTCTTACAAATGCAATGCATGGTATGGACTCGATCTAGGACCAGAAACCCCTAAACCGTGCTCTGATACCACTAAATGCGACACCCCTTACCTGTCTACAGTGTAGGCGAGCAAGCTATGCCACACGGTGTACCGGCACACTCTATTTTACCTTAATTAATTTTTGTCAAAGTTTTGAATATAGTTTGTGAAATATAGTTCCTTTATTGAAATTATAATTTATTTGAGGTTCCGAAAATTTTAAAGAAAATCCGGCGGAGTACCGGCTAAAAATGGAGAAAACAGTTCTTCGGAACCTGTTAAAAACACTTCCAATAAACAAATTCAATCATTCTCAATTCCAATATCAAGATCTCAACATTTCAATTTCAACTCTCATTCATCATTCACATGTGATGATCACATATAAATCACAAGTAAACATTTACTTTTCCATTAACAAATACAATTTTCATAATTTACATAAACATCAATATACATTACACAAGTTTAATTACATATGAAGAAAAATCAAAATTAAGTTACAAAATGTCAAAATGACACCTAGTGTCCTACCAAGGCACAGCAGAAGTTGAGGTGACACGGACACTGAGCGTAATCGCGGATGGACTCACCCGGCAGGGTCTCACTGGGCTCACGATCGGGATCTCCAGTACCTACGCGTGGCAAAAGCAACGCGCTAAGCAATAATGCTTAGTGGTGCAATAATATAATAGAAGAAAATAGCAAGAAAATGAATGTGTATAGAATGTGTATGCTTTCTTTGTTGGTATAGATATATTCATTGTTTCATTAACGTTGTTCACTTTTATTCATTTGGTTGCCCCAAGTAACCTACACTAGATGACTGGACTGGATAACGGGTAAACTGGCACTGGGTACCTAGTACCTCGGGCCGTCACACCATCGGTCACATATGCATCTCCCGGTGTGCAACAGCTAACAAGCTGTAAATAATATCAGGCACAAGGCCAAGTCTCAATATAAAGTCAGAATGGCTAAAAGCCATGAAATCACGGAATGGCATATTGCCATATGCAGTACTGCTAACTGAACCCTATTGGCATGCCAAACTATCCAAACCAATCTTGTTAGGTATACTGGGGCATTTGAAACTTTTAAATTCTTCAATTTGTGAATTTCATGTTTTGGTGTTACTATTCACCTCATTGGTCAACAAAAATGTTGACTTTTGGATAGAAAATATGTACATTGACTTTGGCACTCCCAACATACCACATTTGGTGTTTAAAACTTGTTGGCATTAAGTGTTAATACCATTTCAAAGTGTAAACCCACACAAGCAGAATTTTCAGTTTTGGTGAGTCAATTTCACTGTTCCATTGGACACTGTTACTGTGGGAATTTGAAGAAATGTAAAACATGAAAGTTGTTCCTTATTTTGTGTAGTTGAATTTCCTTTTTTGAATCACTCCATTTGGAGTTTTGTAGCTCCAGATATGGCTCAAAAACCCAAGCTGGCCGGATTGCCAATCTGCAGAAATTACCATATCTACAGTAACATGAACAGTGACTGCCACTGCCATTTGGGTTAGGTTCTGGCCATAATTTGGGGTAGGTTTCTTCATGAAAGTTGTTTTTATATGTCTTAACTTGTTGCTGTAAAAATTTCAGGTCAATTGACCATATCTACAGTGAGTTATGGCCAAATGAACAGTTACTGTTTATTTGGTCAATTCTGCAGAATCAGTTGCAGGGTGTCCGGATTGGGGCCAAGTTTTGGTCCTCTTGCTTTGGTCTTTTGGGTATGGCTTCTTCAGCAAAAATGTGCCATTATAAGCCTAGTTTCATGTCCAATTGGCCAAACACCAATTGGACCAACACAGCCAAAGTTATGGCTGTGTAATTGGACTGAAATCTCAGTCCATTGCTGCTGTCCTAGAGCAGATTTCACCTTCACTTTACCATACTATTTTTCAGTTCTAATTATGGTCAACTTACCTAAAATGGTCACTAATTGACCATTAAAATGTGCTCTAACAATTTCCCAAGCCAAGCCAATTTTTCACTCTTCAAAACCCTAGTTCCATTATAGGTTTTCACAACACCTTAATTATTAGCTCCTTCAATAATCACATACACACATGGTTTAAACTTGATCTATAGCCCACTTTAAGTACATCAAAACAATCAAAATAATTCCTTCACAAGGGCTGCCAAAAATTCATAGTATGTGTACACAAAATTCTTGTTCATTTTAGTTACAATTCTTACTCAATTCAAGTTGCAAATCATGAAAAAAAGGAGTTTTAAGTATCTAATGCACTAACCTTGATTAGGGCAGATTTTTCCCAAGAAATTCCTTCACTTTCTTGGCTTCTCTTGGCTGCCAAACACTCCAACAAGGTGTGGGGGTAATTTTTATTGAAGGGATCTAGGGTTTTTGGTGCAAGATAAGCAAGGTTTCAAAGCTTGGAAGCTTGAACTATGGTGGAAACCCTCTCTTTTCTCTCTCTACGTTTTTGGCTGGTTTTGGGGAAGGAGATGGCTGCTGGATCTTTGATGAATTTAGTCTTCAATTTGTCTCTTTATTAGTTAGTCAAATAAGGGCTTAATTGTGATTGGTTGGTAATTATAAATGACATCACCATGATGTCATAAATAGCCCTTTTTCCTCAATTTCTTTTCTTTCCTCCACTACTCAATTTCAATTTAATTTCTAGTAATATTTATTCATATTTTATGTCATATTAATTATTTACTCAACTGGATAAGTCGGCCAAAAATCACCTCTGAAGGCGAAATGACCAAAATGCCCTCCGTTTGGCTTAACGGGTCAAAATTGTCTGTACAGATTGAAAAATTTTTCTAGGTATTTTCTTGGCATTCTAATGCCATGGGAACCTCAATAACCCTTCTCTGGATTCCAAAAACTTATTTTATAATTTTTCTCCCGGGTCTAGGGCTCCTCGTTGCGAGAACCGCAACTTCCCTCTGGTTACCCATCGCTTGGGCACCGGCTCGTTTAACTCGGTTGTATTTTATTCCTAAAAATTTTACTAAATTTTTCTTATTAATATTTGATTTAATTATGGTTCCTGACTTTAGTTTAAATATTTTTCCGGACATTCTAGCTGTCCGGGCCGACACCGGTAACCGGAACAGTAGAATGTACGGAGTGGTTATCGGGAGGGTGTTACATAAAGCCTTTTGCAGTACTGCTAAAATAATACTCTATTGGCATACCAATCTATCCAATCTGACACATGTGTCTAGGGATTACATGGGCACATAGTACCATTAAGTGTTCATAAGTTTCATTATTTCATTATAGGTTCTAATTATAATTTCTAGCATTTTAATCTTTGTCATAATAGAAACATAAATCTCTAAGTCTAATATTTATATAATTTATGCATTCATTTATTCATTGCCCTATTTATATAAATTATTATTCATATTCCAAGTAGTCCATGAATATTTCATGGATTTCAAATTTAGCTAAATTTTCATTAAATCCTAGTGTCACTCAAATTCAAAAATTTAAATAAACTATTTGCATTATCTATATCTTAACCATTACAATAGCTTTCTAATTTATTATACCCTCTCCTATATCATTGGGGTCACTTAACTTCACCATTCACAATTTACCTACTACATCCTATATTAACAACTACAATGGTTCTTATAGTTTATTTTTCTACTTCACATAATTTAGTGGTTACTATTCATTTGACCATTTCCATTCAAAGGTTGACTTTTTGATTCATAATAGATTTGTTAAACCTAAGTTTACCAATATACCACATTTTACATTTTATTTTTGTTGGCATTGATTTTCAATACCATTTCAAAGCTTATTTTATGTTATTCAAAATTTTTAGATTTCATACCTTAAGTTTACTATTCCATTAGTCTAAGCTACATTGAAAATTTGGCAAACTTTTCTATATCAAAGTTGTTCTTTTATGCGTATTCTTTAATTTCCTTTTTGAATCACTCAATTTGGAGTTTTTTAGCTCAAGTTATGGTTATTTTTCCATAACTGGCCGGATTGACCTGTACCTAGAATTTTTGGGCAATCCTAGTTCTGCCAGATTTGGTATCTTGACTTTGGTGGACGATTCCATTAAGTTCTAGTCAAAATTTGGAGTTATGTTCTCCACGAAAATTGTTCTAAATTGTCTAATCTTTCCATTGATATAAAATTTAGATCATTTGGACGTTTCTACACTGAGTTATGACCATTTGAACAAATACTGTTCATTTGGTCAATTTCCATGACTAGCAGGTTGGTTACCTAGATTTGGTCAATTTTTAGGGTATCCTAAGCTTGTTTTCTGGACAAGGTTTCTTCATCAAAGTTGTGTCATTATGTATCTAGTTTCACCTTCAATTAGCCTTGCACTAATTGGGATTACACAAATCAAATTAGGACTACCCAAACACACTGGACTCAAGGTCCAGAAATTCTGTCACAATTGGGTAGCATACCATTTCAATTCCAATGCCATAATGGTCTCCAATTTAAGGTCAAAATTCATCAAATGGTCACTAATTGAACATTAAAACTTAAATGAAACATCTAAGCATTAAATTCATAATTAAATCTCAAAACCCTAACCCTAACAATCCATCACTTCATTTAACATACACAAATCAACATCTAACTCTAATAGAATTATCAAACATCATTCTCAAGCAATTTAATTCAATCAAATCAACAATTCTCAACCTTCCCCCATGGCTGCCAAAAATTAAAATGTTCCTAATATGCATATTTTCTTCAAATTTTCTCCATTTTCTTCAAATTTTCTCTATTTTCTAACTTAACTCAAAGTTCAAATAAAAAAATATAAAGAGAGAAGTAAGAGATTTAGCACTAACCTTTGTTGGAGAGTTTCTCACTTACAAAACCTCCTCGTTTCCTTTCCTTATTGCTGCCTCAAGTCACTCAAGGTATAAGAATCAAGTTTAGTGAAGAAAGTAGGTGGTTTTGTAGTGTAAAATCAAGGTTTAGTAAGCTTTGGGGGAGGAGCATCAATGGAGAATTCTCTCTCTCTCTCTCTCTCTCTTGGTTCAGCCAAGATGATGAATGGATGGTTGATGACTTTTTTTTTAATCCCATTTTAAGTTCATTTTTATCCCTTTTTATTAGTTTTTCAAATGGTGATTGGATGGAAACTTTTTATTACATCATGTGTGCATCCTGCATATGTCATAATTCCATTAAATTTCTTTTTTCTTTTCTTCCTTCTTTTATTCATTTTAATTAAATTTTTAGCAATCTTTATTCATATTTTATGTCATATAATTTATTAACTTAATTGGACAAGTTGGCCAAAAATCATCTATGAAGACGAAATGACCAAAATGCCCTTCGTTTGGCTTAAGAAGCCAAAACTCTCTATACCAATTGATAAAATTCCAGAAGCATTTTCTTGGCATTCTAATGCCATCAAAACTTCGATGACTCTTCTCTAGAGTCCTAAAAATTATTTCATGAATTTTCTCCCTAGTTTAGGGCTCTTAGCTGCGATGACCGTAACTTCCCACTAGGTTACCCATTGCTAAGGCACCGGCTCATTTTAACTTAGCTGTATTTTATTTCTAAAATTTTTTCTAAATTTTTATTACTAATATTTGAGTTATTTATGACTCCTCACTCTAGTTTACATATAGTTCTAGTTATTCTAACTGTCCGAACAGACATTGGTCATTGGAACAGTCGAATGTACGGACTAGCTAAAGTGAGGGTGTTACATATTCGTTGATTAGGTGTTTTCGACTGCCAAAGAGCTCAACTTTGGTAGTTGAACACGGAGAGTTAGAAGTATAAAAAGGGAGAGAACCTTAGATATTTCTAGAACCCATTTCCTCCACATTCCAAAGCTTTCTTATTCTCCCTCTCCTTCCTTTTCTTCTCCCTCTTCCCCATCCTTTTCTCTCTTTCTCTCCAAACCCTTATAAAATAAGAGAAAACCTAAATGACCTTAGTTTTAAAAATATTGGAAGGAACTACAAGGGAAAATCCAAAGAAAAAAAGGGGAGAACACTAAAATAGGAAATCCAAGAGATATTAATAAGTATTCCTCATGCTTATGTTTTCTAATTTGAAGAGTAAGATAGTAGAACAGTTAAAATTTGTAAGATCCCTTTAATGTGATATTTGGTGTTAGGGATTCAATGGATCAGGTAGTTAGAAAAGAATAAGAGTGATTAAATGAGTAACCTTAAGAAGGAAACCTATTTAAATGAAGAAACAATAATAATAAATTTAGCAATGTGTTTTGGGATAATTGGATAAACAAAAAAGGAGAATAAACCTAACATTGGGCATTCTGGGAATTGTACGTTTGGCAACCAAAACATAAGCTTCAGCAACTGAACCATGTAAATAGCAACATAAATAATAGGTAACCCATGCATGCAACTTTAGGAGCCAAAGATTTGCATGATCAGAATCGAAGGTTGTTTATCTCCCAAGTAAATAGTATAATCTAATTCTAATGAAATAATTAACTAAATATATGTTGTATACCTTCTTTTATAGACTTAGGGATAAAGTTAAAAGGGGCTACAATAAAAAAAGGACCACTTAATTAGAAGTAATTGTCAAGGTTAAAGGGACTACTGTCCAGTGAATTGAAATTACAAAATGTTTTCTTAAATTATGTTTTATTATACATATGTACTCATGCATCATTTAACTATTTTTATTAGATATATTGCATATAGGAATTGCATATATCCTTATATAGTATTTAATTAACAAAGATGTTGCATATTACATAACTGTGTCATGTTGTTAGCTATGGATGACCCAATGCTTCCTATGGGAAAGACAAAGGAAAGAAAAGGAAAGAGCATGCATGCATTATGAGCTCACATGTGGAAAAAAAAAGGGAAGGGATGTCAAGGCAAGGCAATCTATGTGTTTAGCATCCAGGGTATCCGAGTAAGGCAATTTTGTAGCTTCATATTGTTTGTTATGATATGTTAAGAGGAAGTCCTGAGGAGCTCCTATAATGGGCCAAGCATTTTGATATGTGATATGATATGAAAGTAAAAGGATAGGGGAACATTTAGTGATATAGCTACTTTGTTATGACTTATTTGTGCTATGAAACCATTAATGAGAATGATGCATTCATGTGCATTAGTATTTTCCTTTCCCTAGTAATTCATATTCATTGGTTTTATATACTCACTCCTCTTCTTTTCTCTACACTTTTCAGGGACACAAGTAGGGGTAGCAATTAGCAGATTTTGGATAATTAAGTGTAAGGTTTGGTGAATTCACATTTATGTATTTTGTACAACTTTAGGGAGCTATTTTGAGCCATATACAATTTTGGATATTTTAACACTATGCTTGCTACTATATATATTATTGTAAGAGGGTATATTAAAGATATTTACAATTTTTATGAGAAAGTATTTCTTTTCAAAGTGAATATAAAAGCATGGAAAAAGTGGAAAGACCCATTTACACAGATTCCAACTTTAAAGGAAAAAATGTAAATGAAAGTGATGCATAAGCCTTGCCCACGCCTTATGAGTTGAGCTTCATGAAATGAAAGTGGAATTTGTTAGTAAATTGAGGAAATGATAGATGAATAAATGTTTTATGAATAGAGTATCAATCAGTCTCACCCAGTATAATTATAAAGACATAATATAAAAGATTTAAAGAAAAGGTCAAGGTTAGGTTGGTACGGGTTTTGGTCGCCTCATGCCTCTTAGTGCTCTAGCGCAAGTAATGGTCTAGATGTGGGTCATTACAAAGTTGGAGAGAGTCAGAAATGAAGAGCAGTCCAGAAAAGATAGGCAATGTAAGAGGGGCTCTGGATTTGGGCAGCCCGGCTCAGCAACCACTGGTAGTAAGAGGACCAAGGAGTCTCAGGGTTAGACTCAATATCGAGGTAAGAGGCAGAAATCTCAGTTTGCTCCAAAGAGAGGAGGATAGTCTGGTGCATCAGTGGGTAGTTCATCGGGTGCAGCTATATGGGGATCAGCCCTGATATCAGCTTGTTCATAATGTGGGAGGCCCCATAGAGGAAAGTGCAGATTGTTGACTGGTGGATGTTTCAAATGTGGGTCAACGGATCACTTCTTGAAGGATTGTCCACAGAGGAGTGCTAGTGTTCCCACTGCTCCACCCCAGACAGAGAGACCTACCCTGATAACACAGAAGGGTAGAAGACCTGCGAGACCTGATACAGTTGGTACATCATAGAGGCCTACTGTAGAGACAGTTCAAAGGCAAGAGACTAGAGTAGCACCCCGTGCTTATGCTATGAGGTCCCAGGAGGAGCCAGAACTAGTAGATGTCATTAAAGGTACATTTTCTCTTTATGATATGTTAGTATGTGCACTGATTGACCCTAGCTCCACACATTCATATGTGTGTATCGCACCACCAGTTGATAAAGGGGTACAGATAGAGGAATCAGAGGAGGACATATAAGTTATTAACCCTTTAGGCCATAGTGTCATGGTGAAAAAGGTCTACAAGGGTTGTCCTCTGAAAATTCAAGGGTATGAGTTTCCAGTTGACCTAATTGAACTACCATTCCATGAGTTTGAAGTGATACAGGGAATGGATTGGTTATCACGTCATCAGGCGATGGTAGATGTCACACCCTACTCCTCTGTAAGGCATGACATGATCCCGTAGTATACCTAATAAATTACCAACTTCCTCTACTGACAACCCATTAAATACACTACAAGGTATTTTAAAACTTTTCTTACTTCCTTTTAACAGTGGTGAGCATTATTTACAAGGTTAAATTTTTTTTTTAACTGAAGTGAAACAGCTAACACATTTGAAGAATTAACATTTTCTGTAAAAATTTTGGCAGAGTGCCATCTGTATTTTGAATAAAACAGTTCTTCAAAAACCTATAAAAAAAACACTTCAATTAATTTGTTCAATCCCCAAACTCCAATATTCAATCAACACAATAAGTTTCTCAACAATTGTCAACTCAAATCCACAATAATTTTCCTGTGTTTTCAAAAGCTGAGACAAAAGAATATATCACAATATTTACAAACCAAAATAATTTACAAATATAGTTTACAACTTTAATGTACAATTTTAATTTACAACTGCTCAAAACCAAGAACACTATATACATACAGTGAACATACATCATAATACAAAATGCAAAATATGGTATGCTTAATATACCTGATGATCTCTCAGTGTAGTACTAGCAGCCTAGTCTGCTGCCCTGTCAGTCTGTCTACCTGCGATAGCAATGAAAAGCTATCGCTGAGCCAATGTCTCAGTGGTGCACAACATTAACTAAATACAACTTTAAATCACAAATCATTAGTCATATAAATAGTGGATACTTAAAACCATAGTTAAATTCAAAGACTGTGAATGTCAATAAGAATTTAAACTCCATTTCACAACATCACAATAAATATCAATAAATCATACACACACACACAGCTTAATCATATTGCCAAAGTTCAATTCGTCCCAAAAGCCGATGGCTAGTGAGGAATAACATAGCTAGCTAGCAATAATATGAGTACTCATTCTATTCGTCCTCAACAGGCACACACTTCAACACTTCAACCAGAGAGGGAATTCAATTCATTCCACTAGACAAGCTAGCGAGGAATTCAATCAATATACATGATAGCTGTGGTTTCAAACCATTTATCTTTTTAATCAATAAGTATCCATCAAATATCATTCAAATAATTTTTCACAATTTAAAACAATAATATACAAATTGTCATAATTTATTTCAATTGAAAAATTCAAAAGAAATAACTGTTATTGTGACACCCTTACCTGTCTACAGTATATCCGAATAAGCTATGTCACACGGTGTACCGGAACACTCTATCTTATCTTAATTAATTTTCATCATAATTTTGAATATAACTTGCGAAATATAATTTATTTAAGTCATTTATTGAAATTATAATTTATTTGAGGTTCCGAAAATTTTAAAGAAAATCCGGCAGAATACCGGCTATAAATGGAGAAAACAGTTCTTCGGAACCTGTGAAAAACACTTCCAATAATCATGTTCAATCACCTCAAACTCCAATATCAACATCTCAATATTTTTCAATCTCATTTCTCAGTCATTCATCTCATGTAATAATCATGTACAAGTCACAGATAAATATTCACATTTTTCCATTCACAAACACAAATTTCATTATTTACATGAACATCAAAATACATTACATAAGTTCAAATACATATGAGAAAATAGAAATTAGTTACAAAATATCAAAATGAAACCTAGTGTCCTACCAATGCACTGTGGATGGTGAGGTGACACGGACACTATGCAGAGCTGCAGGAGATCTCACCCAGTCTGTGGTCTACTGGGCTCTCGGTCAGTATCTCCAGAACCTACGCGTGGCAAAAGCAACGCGCTAAGCAATAATGCTTAGTGGTGCAATAATAAAATAAAAGAAATAGCAAGAAAATAAATATGTAGTGAATGTATATGTTTCATTTGTTTTGAATTTGTATACCATTAACTTTGTCCACTTTCATTCATTTGGTTGCCCAAGTAACCTACACTAGACGACTGGACTGGATAAACGGGTAAACTGACATTGGGTATCAAGTACCTCTGGCCGTCACACCATCGGTCACATATGCATCTCCCGGTGTGCAACAGAACAGCTAACAAGCTGTAAATAATATCAGGTACAAGGCCAAATCTCAATGCAAGGTCAGAATGGCTAAAAGCCATCAAATCACAGAATGGTATATTGCCATGCGCAGTACTGCTAACTGAACCCTATTGGCATGCCAAACTATCCAAACCAATCTTGTTAGGTATACTAGGGCATTTGAAACTTTTAAATTCTTCAATTTGTGAATTTCAAGTTTTGGTGTCACTATTCACCTCATTGGTCAACAAAAATGTTGACTTTTGGATAGAAAATAGGTGCATTGGTTTTAACACCCCCAATGTACCACATTTTGCATTTAAAACTTGTTGGAATTAAGCATTTATACCATTTTTAAGTTTAAACCAAGGGAAGCAGAATTTTCAGTTTTTGTAACCCAACTTTACTGTTCCATTGGGCACTGTTGCAGTGGGAATTTGAGGAAATGGTAAACATGAAAGTTGTTCCTTATTTTGTCTAATTGAATTTCCTATTTTGAATCACTCCATTTGGAGTTTTTTAACCCCAGATATGGTCCAAAAACCACAGCTGGCCGGATTGGAAAAACTGCAGAATTACCAAATTTACAGTACCATGAACAGTGACTGTGACTGCCATTTGGGTTAGGTTCTGGTCATAATTTGGGGTAGGTTTCTTCATGAAAGTTGTTTGTCTATGTCTTAACTTGTTTCTGTAAAAAGTTCAGGTCAATTGACCATTTCTACAGTGAGTTATGGCCAAATGAACAGTTACTGTTCATTTGGTCATTCTGCAGAATTGGCTTGCAGGGTGCCCGGATTGGGGCCAACTTTTGGTCCTCTTGCTTTGGTTTTTTGGGAATGGTTTCTTCAGCAAAAATGTGCCATTATAAGTCTAGTTTCATTTCCAATTAGCCAAACACCAATTGGACCAATACAGCCAAAAATATGGCTGTCTAAGTGGGCTGGAATCACAGCCTCATTACTGCTGTCTCTAGGCAGCCTGCACATTTCACTTTGCCATGCATTAGCTCACTTTAAATTATGATTAACTTGCCTCAAATGGTCACTAATTGACCATTAGAATGTCCTTTAATCATTTCATAAGCCAAATCAAATTTTCACTCCCAAAACCCTAACCCTAATTGACCAAGCCTCCAATTCATGCATCCCACTCCTAATTTGCTATACTAATCATATAATTTATAAGAGGGGCAGCAATATGTCACTTTAAACCAAAGATTTCTCCTAACCCTAACTCATGTCAAGGCTGCCAAAACTTCATGGAATATAACCATGCTTCATTAATTCAATTTTTGTCAAATTTTTAACTTAACTTAGCTCAAATTCAAGATTAGAAAGATGTAAAAGCAAAGGTTATGGCACTAACCTCTTGGATGAATTTTTACCCTTCACTTTCCTTCACTTTCTTCTCTTCTAATGGCTACCCAAATTTAGCTCTAGTGATAAGGGAAATTTTTTGTGAAGAGAGGGTGAGGTTTTGGTGTAGTTGGCTAGGGAATCAAGCTCATTTGGAGCTTTAATGGTGGTCTTCCTCTTTTTGTTTTCTTTGGTGCGGGAATGAAATGAAGGGGCTGCTGGAATTGTTTCATTTTTATCTCTTGTTATTTCATTTTTTTTTTTCTTTAGTTAATTAGTTAAATGGTGATTGGTGGATAGGTTCTTAATGACATCATATGATGTCATAATTAGGTATTTTCTTTCATTTTCTTTTCTCTACTCATTTTCAATTCAATTTTTAGCAATATTTATTCATATTTTAGATCATAATAATTATTTACTTAACTGGACAAGTCGGCCAAAAATCGTCTCTGAAGGCGAAATGACCAAAATGCCCTCCGTTTGGCTCAACGGGTCAAAATTGTCTGTACCGATTGAAAATTTTTTCTAAATATTTTCTTGGCATTCTAATGCCATAGGAACCTCAATGACCCTTCTCTGGAGTCCCAAAAATTATTTTATGAATTTTTCCCCGGGTCTAGGGCTCCTAGTTGCGAGAACCGCAACTTCCCTCTGGGTTACCCATCGCTAGGGCACCGGCTCGTTTAACTTGGTTGTATTTTATTTCTAAAATTTTTACTAAATTTTTCTTATTAACATTTGAGTTAATTGTGGTCCCTCACTTTAGTTTAAATATTTTTCCGGACGTTCTATGCAGACCGACACGATCAGCCACCAGTAGAATGTACGGAGTTGCTACAGGGAGGGTGTTACAGTTGTGCATAAACCTTTGATAACTGTCTCTTGGCTCTGACTCAGTGTTTCCTTCCCTTTCCCTGAGTCTTTGCTAACTGAAACACACAATTTGAAGTGTTTCAGTACTCATTTAAACTGTCTCTAAGAATAAAGCTTAATAATTAACTTATTGAATTCTATTATTTCCTTAGTCAACCTAAGATGTTGAACCTCAATGCACTCTAGGTGAATTAGGTTTAATGTTACCAATATGTCACATTTTATAGCCTTTTTCTATTGGTAAATGTTACCAATTTCATTTCTAAGTATGTTGCATTTTATTGCAATTTGTCGGATTTCGGTATACTTGGCCTAGCTGGACGACTTAGTTCCCTTAGTTTTCGAGTTTCGGTCCAAACTACAAACTTGTAGGCGTATGTCTTATTGCATGCGAGGCAAAATTTTAGGTCATTCTGAATTGTGTAGACCAAGTTAAGGTGATTTTTCCAATACTGGACAGAATGTACCAAAATGGTAACTTTAGGTCATTTTTAGGTCACTTTTGGTTCGGCCAGTTTTTGGACCTAAATTTGTGCAAGCTATTTAGCTTAGTTCTGGCCATTTTTGGGCTTTGGTATCTTCATAAGAATTGTAGATATATGTCTAAAATATTCATGATAAAAATTTCAGGTCAATTGGATCTGTTTTGAGTGAGTTATGGCCAAAACACTAACTGTTGCCCAAATGGTCAATTTTCAGGTTTTCAAAGCACTAATCCGGATTTGGTCATTTTTCAAGTTACCTTCTAGGCAGAATTTTGGTAAGCTTCCTTCATAAAAGTTGGCACATTTTGTGCCTAGTTTCGCCTCCAATTAGTCTCATTCCAATTGGAGCCACACACTGAAGGTTCTAAGCCAAAACATACACTGCTCTATTATACATTATTCACCCTTTACCAATTACACATCCTATGCTTACCAAGTTACTCTTCCATGCCAATTCTGGTTTGTACCATAACATTAACACATTTAGCAACTCATTTTTGGTCATTTTGGCAGCTTATAACCATTCTTAATATGCACACTATAACCCAGAATTTTCCAAGTCCAATTTCAATAATTAAACACATGAATGCACCTCATTTATATGTCCAAATTCAAACCTTAATACACACATACATACTGCCATCCATAACAACCTAATTCAACAATATAATTCCATAAACCAAACCATGAAACAACACATTTTGAACTACACTTTAAAGTTGCCGATTTGTACATCTCCTTCAATTAGCTTCCAAGCTTCCAAAATCAAGTGTACTATCACACATACATTTAATATACATTATCCAAATTATTCCTACACACATAAACACTTACATCAACATTTTAAACTACCATTTACATGCAAGGACAAGCTGTTCATAATGAAGTTCATGGCTGCCAAAAGGGTGCACCACCATTAACTCATCAAACTTCAAAACTTTTTCCACAAATCAACTCACCACAATATCCACTAAAAGTTTAATGAAACAAGAATAAAAAATACATACTTACCACTTTTGAAGCTAGACCAAAACCTCACTAAACCTCCTTAAAATTGCTACCAAAATCTTCCTTGCAAGGTAAGGAGCAAAGTTAATGAAGGAACTTAGGAAAAAAAATGGCTTGAACAAGCTTGCATGGAGCTCTCATCCAACAGCCATGGAGGTTTCTCTCCTAAGATGTTTTGGCTAGCTATCCAAGGTTGAAGATGAAGTTAATTTCAGCCACAATTATGCTTAATGGTCCACTTAGGTGGAGTTAGTGGAGCACTATTAATATTTTAATGTTTGTTTATTCTAAAATTGTCAATTTCCCACATTTTCCTCGTAACTTTTGCTTTTTAGATTATGTACCACTATTTTAATTTTTCTTGACATTTTTCAAGTGTAATATCATTTATTTTTAATGGAAATTTAGGTCAAAAGACAACTCGGGGTGTAAATGACCACAATGCCCCTGTTCGGGTTACATTCTCGATTTTTCAGTAACACCGAGTTTTGTCGTTTTCTCAATTTCTTATTTTTCTTTGTACTAATTAATTAATTTTTCTTTGATATTTCTAATGATATTTATACTTCAATAGATGTCTATTTAAGCCTTAAAAATATTTTCCAGGGTTTCCCGCGGTCCAGGGCTAGTCAATGGTCCATGCCGCAACTTCCCGGTGCGGTCACCCATCGCTAGGGTTCTCGGCTCGTTTAACTTGGTTACATTTCATTGCTATTATTTTTCCTTTGTTTTTCTTGTATTTTCTTTTCTTATATTTCATTATTTTATGTCTCCTCACCCATATCTAAGTGTAATTCTAGGCATCCTAGCTGTCCGAACAACACTGGTCACTAGAACAGTAGAACGCACTACTGAACATAGGGGTGTTACAGTAGATTATCGACTGAAGAGGATTTCATTACAGACAGCAGATGGGAATGAGATCACAATTGTGGGTGAAGGAACATGTTGTCCTTCTACTATCATATCAGCCACAGTAGCTAGAAGAATGATAAAAAAGGGCTGTAAGGCTTTCTTAGCACATGTGGTTGACGCTAAGAAGACTAGCCTGAGCATACAGGAGATCCCCACAGCATGTGAATTTTCGGATGTGTTTCCAGAAGAGTTGTCGGGTTTGCCACCAGATAGAGAAGTGGGGTTTGCTATAAAGGTTATGCCGGCTACTGCACCAACCTCCATTGCTCCATATAGGATGGCACCCACTAAACTGAGAGAGTTGAAAGTTCAATTACAGGAGCTACTGGATAAGGGCTTTATACGCCCAACTGTGTCACCATGGGGAGCGCTGGTGTTGTTTATGAAGAAGAAAGATGGTACACTATGGCTTTGTATAGACTACTGGCAGTTGAATAAGGTGATTGTGAAAAACAAATATCCTTTACCACGAATAGATGATCTGTTTGATCAACTGAAGGGAGCCAGTGTATTCTCTAAGATAGATCTCAGATCGGGCTATCACCAGCTGAGAGTAAAGGAGACAGATGTGCCTAAAACTGCTTTCAGGACCCGATATAGGCACTATGAGTTTCTAGTGATGCCATTTGGGCTGACAAATTCACCAGCAGCTTTTATGGACCTAATGAACCTTATCTTTCATCCCTACTTGGATTGGTTTATTGTGGTCTTTATAGATGATATTCTGGTGTATTCTAAGAACCAGGAGGAGCATGATGAACACCTGAGAGTAGTACTACAGACACAATGGGAAAAACAGTTATATGCCAAGCTGTCCAAGTGTGACTTCTAGTTGGATGAGATATCCTTCCTTGGACACATTGTATCAGCAGATGGGATCAGGGTTGATCCTAAGAAGATTATAGCAATAGTTGAATGGAAGCCTCCCAGAAATATAATAGAGGTTAGAAGCTTTTTGGGGTTAGCAGGATACTATAGGAGATTTGTGAAAGGATTCTCCCTTATAGCAGCCCCATTGACTAAGTTGCTGCATAAGAATGCAAAGTTTGACTGGAATGACAAATGTCAAGCCAGTTTTGAGAAGCTAAGGCCAATGCTCACAGAAGCTCCAGTTCTTACACAGCCAGAGTCTGGGAAAGACTATGTGATCTATAATGATGCCTCTCATAATAGCCTTGGGTGTCTCTAATACAAGAAGGTAAAGTAGTTGTCTATGCTTCCAGACAGCTAAGGCCACACGAAAAGAACTACCCAACACATGATCTGGAATTGGCTGCAATAATATTTGCACTGAAGATATGGAGGCATTACCTATATGGTGAGAAGTGCTACATATACACGGATCATAAGAGTCTGAAGTATTTGCCAACTCAAAAGGAACTCAATCTGAGACAGAGGAGATAGATTGAATTCCTTAAAGATTATGACAGTGTGATCGACTATCACCCTGGAAAGGCAAATGTAGTGGCTAACGCACTGAGCAGAAAGTCCATGATAGCTTTAAGGGCATTGAATGCTTGGTTGTCTATAGCACAGGATGGGGTACTTTTGGCTGAGTTGCATGTAAAGCCAATTTTGTTATGGCAAATACAAGAAACACAGCTAAGGGATGAAAAGTTACTAACTATTATGGGCAGAGTTAAAAAGGGGAAGGAAACTGATTATGAGTTGAAAGGAGATGGGTGCCTGTATTATAAAGGCAGAATCTGTGTACCAGGAGATGAGGAACTGAAGAAAAATATCCTGAAAGAGGCACACAGTAGCTTCCATGCTATGCACCCAGGGAGTACTAAGATGTATCATGACCTGAAGGCACAGTACTAGTGGCCTGGAATGAAGAAAGAGATTGATAATTTTGTGACCAGATGTCCGACATGCCAACAGGTCAAAGCTAAGCATCATGTTCCATCAGGGTTATTGCAACCTATATCCATACCAGAGTGGAAATGGGACCGCATCACCATGGATTTTGTAACTGGGCTACCATTGACATAGAAGAAGCATGATACCATCTGGGTAATTGTGGACAGATTAACAAAGTCAGCACACTTTCTACCTATCAGAACTGACTACTCACTAAAGAGATTAGCAGAAATCTACATAGCTGAGATAGTACGGTTACATGGAGTGCCAACATTGATTATATCTGACTGAGACTCGAGGTTTACTTTGAGATTTTGGAAAAAGCTATAGGAGTCGTTAGGCACTCAACTGCACTTCAGTATGACTTTCAACCTCAGACGGATGGACAGTCTGAAAGGGTAATTTAGGTAACCCTTAGAACTTAATAAATTATATAAATGTTAAAAGATTGATAATAATGACATGACTTGAATGACATGATAGGTGCTGGAAGATATGCTTCGGAGCTACATTATATACTTTGAAGGAAGTTGGGAGAAGTATCTTCCTTTGGTAGAGTTTGCTTACAAAAACAGCTACCAGGCCAGTATAAAAATGGCTCCATATGAAGCATTTTATGGGAGGAGATGCAGGAGTCCCTTGTGCTGGACAAAAATGGATGAGGAGAAAGTAGTGGGCCCAGACTTGGTGAGACAGACAGAAGAAAAAGTGAAGCTAATCAGAGATAACCTGAAAGCCGCCTCAGACAGACAGAAGTCATATGCTGACCAGAGGAGAAAGGATATAGAGTATGAGGTTGATGATAAGGTGTTTCTCAAGGTATCACCTTGGAAGAAAGTGCTAAGATTTGGTAAGAAAGGTAAGCTAAGCCCTAGGTTTATTGCTTCATACGATATCATTGAACGTGTGGGTCCAGTAGCCTACAGGCTAGCTTTATCACCTAAGCTGGACAAGATTCACAATGTATTCCATATGTCGATGCTCAGAAGATACAGATCAGATCCTTCATATGTCATTTTAGCAGAAGAGATAATTGCGCAACCTGACTTGACATATGAAGAAGAGCCAATCAGAATCTTAGCACGGGAAGTAAAGGAGCTCATAAACAAAAAAATTTCACTGGTGAAAGTTCTTTCGAGACACCATAACACAGAAGAGGCAACTTGGGAGAACAAGGACACAATGAGGCAGCAGTTCCCTCATGTGACGCCCCTTACCCGTCTATTGTATAGCCGAGCAAGAAGTGCCACATTCGGTACCGGAGAACCCTACCTTGTCTTATCATGTCTATTGTAAATTTTTAATATCATTTAAAAACAGGTAATCCAAGTGTAAATTTTTTTTAATAGAGACCCGGACAGAGTTATATGAGGCAAAAAAGGCAGTTAGTCAAGCAAGAGCACAGGCCTTTAAAAAGTTATATGAGAAACTTAGAACTAAAGAAGGGGAGAAAGATATTTATAGATTAGCAAGGATGAGAGAAAGGAAATGTCAAGATCTCAATCAAGTTAGGTGTATTAAGGATAAAGAAGGAAAAGTGTTAGTGAAAGATGAGGACATTAAAGAAAGATGGAGAAATTATTTTAATGATCTCTTTAATAATAGTCAAAATGGTAATATCTTGAATATAGATTATAGAACAATAGAAAAGAATGTGAATTATACTAGAAGGATTAGATCTTTAGAAGTAAAGAAAGCACTTAAGAGAATGAAAGTGGGTAAAGCCTGTGGACCTGATGAAATACCAATTGAAGTGTGGAAGTGTTTGGGAGATATGGGAGTGGCATGGTTAACTAAATTATTTAATAAGATTCTAAACTAAAAAAAAAAATGCCTGATGAATAGAGCAAGAGTATTTTAGTATCTATTTTTAAAAATAAGGGAGACATACAGAGTTGCTCAAACTATAAGGGAATTAAACTCATGAGCCATACTATGAAGTTGTGGGAGAGAGTTGTGGAGCATCGACTATGTCATGATACTTCTATCTCTCTCAATCAATTTGGTTTCATGCCCGGTCGTTCAACTATGGAAGCGATCTTTCTCATTAGAAGCTTGATGGAGAAATATAGAGATGTGAAGAAAGATCTACACATGGTTTTTATTGACTTGGATAAGGCTTAAGATAGTGTTTTAAGAGATATTTTATGGAATGTGTTAGAATAAAAGAGGGTATCTATTAGGTACATACAAGTGTTGAAAGATATGTATGAAGGAGCAACTACTATTGTGCATATAGTAGTTAGTAGGAGGGGACATAAGAGATTTTCCGATCTCAATTGGATTACACCAAGGATCAGCCATAAGCCCTTACCTTTTTACATTAGTTTTAGATGAATTGATGAAATATATACAAGAGAGTATTCCTTGGTGCATGATGTTTGCGGATGATATTGTTCTGATAGATGAGACACGAGAAGGAGTCAATAGAAAGCTAGAACTTTGGAGAAGTACTCTAGAGTCAAAGGGTTTTAAGTTAAGTAGAACAAATATAGAATACATGCATTGTAAGTTCAGTGAAGGCCAAACTAGTGATAGGGAAGGAGTTAGTTTGAATGGAGTGGTACTGTCCCAAAGTAATCACTTTAAATATCTAGGCTAAGTCCTTCAAGTAGATGGGGGATGTGAGGAGGATGTTAGTCATAGGATTAAAGCCGGATGGTTGAAGTGGAGACGTGCCACGGGAGTTTTATGTGATCGTAAGATTCCCAATAAGTTGAAAGGAAAATTTTACCATACAGCCATACGACCGGCTATGTTATATGATAGTGAGTGTTGGGCACTAAAAGAGTCATATGCGTCTAAGATAAGAGTTACAGAGATGAGAATGTTAAGGTGGATGAGTGGCCATACTAGACTAGATAAAGTCCGTAATGAGAGTATTAGAGAAAAGGTAGGAGTGGTGCCAATTGAAGATAAGTTAAGAGAATGGAGATTGAGGTGGTTTGGTCATGTGAAGCGTAGATATACGGAGGCTCCAATTAGACAAGTAGAGCACATTAGGTTAGAGGATAGAAAGAAAAAAAGGGGTAGACCTAAATTGACTTGGAGGAGAGTAGTACAACATGACCTAGAAACATTACACATTTCTGAGGATTTAACCCAAAATCGTTTAGAGTGGAGAAAGCGAATTCATATAGCCGACCCCAAATTTTTGGAATAAAGGCTTAGTTGAGTTGAGTTGAGAGACACGGACAGAGCCTCCTCTGTTTTGTTAGCATCCGGCGGGTTCTACTAATTACCTGTTAACATGTTCATATTCATTTCACACTTTTCCATATCATATTCTATTGTATCATATCATTCATAATTATTTATGAGATCTCACAAGAGTATCGTCTATTGCATTCGTATAAAAATTCATAGACAGTAATTTACAAGTTTATGTACAATCTCAAAATTTAATTATAATACAAAATGAAATACATCATGTGTTTATGTACAATGAACAAAAAGGCAAAATCTAGACATACATGAGCCCTACCAATAAAATTACAACAGTTGAGGTGACTAGTAGACACTGGCAAATATGATCGGCCTTTGTATGAGCACTACTGCTGCTGCTGCTACTGCTGCTGGGACTGGTCTCCATTACCTACGCGATGGAAAACTAATGCGCTAAGCATAATGCTTAGTGATACATAATTTATAATAACAATAACTAAACAATTGAAATAATAATTCTATAAGGCAGTTCATAATTTTTAGGTCTTTTACATTTTTATTGCACTTTGGAAATAATTGAAATTATCGGGATCTTTTCTTTTTACTTATTGTATATTAAGTCTTAATTAATCCTTATTAGTGCCCAAGTAACCTATAACAAATTATAAAAGCTGGATACATGGGAGTATACTAGTTAGACAGTCATATGTCTATCTAGTATAAGTCTGTCATGTCAGGCATGATGTGACACCCCTTACTTGTTTACAGTATAACCGAGTAAGATATGTCACACAGTGTATCGGAACACCATATTTTATTTCAATCATTTTTATTCTTCCTTAATTTATTTCTAATGGTTATGAAGTGCAATTTGTGAAATATAACTCATTTAAATCATTAATTGAAATTATAAATTTATTTGAAAGTTAGTGGTCGACTAACTCCACTTAAGTGGACATGTGACTAGCATATTTTGGACAGAATTTCATCTTCCTCAACCCTCCCAAAAAACCAACCGAAACTTTCCCTTGGAAGAATCCTCCATGGCCATCCATGGCCAAGCTCCATGCAAGCATGAAGTAAGCCATTTTTCCACTAGCTCCCTTCACTAAAATTGCTCTACACCACTTGGGCAGTAGATAGGCAGTAAGAAGATCAAGTTTAGTCAAGGTTTTGAAGAGTTTCCAAAGTGGTAAGTAGGTATTTTTGATGCTTGCTTCATTAAAGTTTGTGTGGATGTTACGGGAAGTTGAATTGTGGAAAGATTTTTGAAGTTGGATGAGTTAAGGGAGAAGTATATTTTTAGCAGCCATGGAACTTCAATAAGGACAGTTTATCTTTGCATGTAAATGGTAGATTAAAGTATTGATTAAGTGTTTATATGTGTGGGAATAAATTGGGTGATGTATACTAAGTATATGTGAAAGTACACTTGATTTTGGAAGCTTAAAAATTAATTCAAGGAGAGATACAATTCGGCAATGTGAAGTGTGGACCAAAATATGTTGCTTCATGATTTGGTTTATGGAATATTATTATTGAATTATGCTAGTTGTTATGGCAGCATGTGTATGTGTACAAGAGTTTGAGTTTGGACATGTAAATGAGCTAGGTTATGTGATTGAATTGTTTGTAATTTGAACTTGGTAAACTATAAGGTGCATATTGAGTGTGATTACAAGCTACCAAAATGACCAAAAATATGAAGTAAAATGTGTTTAGGTTATGGCACAAACCAGAATTGACATGAATGTGTAACTTGGTAATGTTAAATGTGTCCTTTGATTAAGTGATGAATAATGTGCAATAATGTAGTTTATGTTTTTGGCTTAGAACCTTAACTGTGTGGCTCCAATTGGTATGAGACCAATTGAAGGTGAAATGAGGCACAAAAAGTGCCAACTTTCATGAAGGAAGCTTACCAAAATTCTGCTTGGAAGGTAACTTGAAAAATAACCAAATCTGGATTAGTGCATTTAACGCCTGAAAATTGACCATTTGGGCAGCAGTTAGTGTTTTGGCCATAACTCACTCAAAACAGGTCCAATTGACCTGTAATTTTTACCATGAATAGTTGAGACATATATCTACAAGTCTTATGAAGACACCAAAGCCCAGAAATGGCCAGAACCAAGCCAAATAGCTTGCACAAGTTCGGGTCCAAAAACTGGCCGAACCAAAAGTGACCTAAAAATGACTTAAAGTGACCATTTTAGTACATTCTGACCAGCAATAGTAAAATGACCATAACTTGGTCTGCACAACTCAGAATGACTTAAAATTTTGCCCCACGTGCAATAAGACATAGATCTACAAGTTTGTAGTTTTGACTGAAACTTGAAAACCGAGGAAACTAGGTCATCCGGCTAGGTCAAATTAGTATACCGGAATCCGACAAATTGCAATAAAACACAATATACATGGAAATGAATTTGGTAATATGTACCAATACTAAAAGGCTACAAATGTGACATATTGATAACATTAGAACCTAATTCACCTAGACAGCATCGAGGGTCAACATCTTAGGTTGACTAAGGAAATAATAGAATTCAATAAAGTAAGTATAAAGCCTTATTGTTAGAAATGGTTTAAATGAGTACTAAAACACTTCAAATTGTGTTTCTAAATTAGCAAAGACTTAAGGAAATGGAAGGAAACACTGAGTCAGAGGCAAGAGACAGTTATCAGAGGTTTGTGCATAATAGTTATTTCTTTTGAATTTTTCAATTGAAATAAATTATGATTATTTGTATGTTATTATTTTAAATTATGTTTGTGCACAATAATTTTAATTTCTTATTTTCTACTTAAAAATTTATTTGAACATTATAGGTTTAAATTGTGTTTGTGCATAATACTTTTTATATTCACTGCTTTTACTAGAAAATTTATTTGGAGAAATGAGTTATGAATAGTTTTTTATTGTTTTAGCTTTGAGAGTCTTATTTGGAAATTATTGTGTTGCCTACTTTGCAAATGGAAATTTTGAGATAAAATGTGATTTGGGAATTGCATGAAATATTGTGATTTGGAATTGTTTTGATTCACACTTGGCATGACACTGTTATTATATTCCTCCCTCTTTGACTTATTAGTCTGGGGTGAGTGTGATTATGTTTCTCCCTCTTTGACTTGCCAGTTTCAGGTGAGTGTGAATGAGTACTCATTATTTAGCTAGCTTCCTCCTTCATTGATTTCGATTATTGGGGTGAGTGTGTCTTGTCATGGTGTACAACACGGCATGTGCGGAAAAATTGTGTCATGGCCTAAATTGTGTTATTGATTGGCAAAACTGTATTATTCAGTTATTTGATCAAATTGTGTTATTGATTGGCAAAACTGTATTATTCAGTTATTTGATCAAATGGTGTTATTGATTGGCAAAATTGTATTATTCAGTTATTTGATCAAATTGTGTTATTGATTGGCAAAACTATATTATTCAGTTATTTGATCAAATTTGTGTTATATGAACTTTGTAAATTGTGAAATAGAATTGTGAATTATTTGATTTGTTAATTGTCAATAAAAGATTTATATATCGCATTTCAAATTATTACTGTGCACCACTGAGTGAATTTTACTCAGCGATAGCTTTTCATTGCTGTCACAGGTAGACAGACTGACATGGCAGCAGACTAGGCTGCTAATACTGCACTGAGAGTTCATCGGATATATTGAGTATACCATATTTTGCATTTTGTATTATAATGTATATTCACTGTATGTATATAGTGTTTTTGGTTTTGAGCAGTTGTAAATTAAAATTGTACATTGAAGTTGTAAAATAAATTATAAATTATTTTGGATTGTAAATATTGTGATATATTTCTTTTATCTCAGCCTTTGGAAATATTGAAAAATTATTGTGGATTTGAGTTGAGAAACATATTGTGTTGATTAAATGTTAGAGTTTGAGATTAAGAAATATATTTGAAGTGCTTTTTACAAGTTTTTGAAGAACTGCTGTATTCAAAATACAGAGGGCACTCCGCCAAAATTTTTACAGAATTTCCTAATAATTCAAACGTGTTAGTTGTTTCACTTCAGTTCAAAAAAAAAAATTCTTAACACCTGTAAATAGTACTCACCACTATAAAAAGAAGTAAGAAAAGTTTTAAAATCCCTTGTAGTGTATTTAATGGGTTATTAGTAGACGAAGTTGGTAATTCATTACGTATGCCTTACAGAGGGGTAGGGTGTGACATGTTTTAGTGGTATCAGAGCAAGTTTTTAAATTCCGTTTTCACCTATAATTTAAATATTCTTTCTTCATAGTACAACTGCTCAATGTCATTGTTTGATAGATATAGTACATTACAGTATAAATATGCACTAACGGGAGAAAATCTCCTTGTGTTATCTGTTCAGGAGGTCTAAGATCCTTGCATTGACTATGGAAGAGGGTGATCGTTCAGTCGATCAATCGATAGAGGCTGAAGTACAAGGGGATGCCCCAGCCCTACACAATGTTAATGGATCAGCAACACCAGCCCCCTCAGTACCGCAGTTTCCTGCTCAGTTCGTTCAGCAGATGGCTACAATTTTCCAACAAATGGCTGGTAATATGCCTACTCAAGTCCCACTACAGACACCAATGGTACAACCACAGTCTTCTGCTAGGCAGTATGACAAATTAATGAAATATGGGGCTATTGAGTTCAAGGGGACAGTAGATCCTCTAGAGGCAGAACAGTGGTTAGAAAGAATGAATAGGGTGTTCAAGAAACTGCACTGCACAGAGGAGCTCAGATTTGAATATTCAATGTCTCTGCTACAGGGGGATGCATATGACTAGTGGAAAACCATTCCCCATAGTCTGGTAGAACCTTCAGTGCTAACATGGAATGATTTTCTATGGGAGCTCAGACAAAAATATATCCCTGATGCTTATGTAGACCAGAAGCTGTAAGAGTTCCTAAGTCTGAAACAGGGGAGTAGATCAGTGGCTGAATATGAAAGGGAATTTTCTCGCCTAAGCCATTATGCAGTAAGTCTACTTTCTACCAGTAGGGAGAGATATAAGAGATTTGAAACCGGCTTGAAGCCTAGTATCAGATTACAAGTGGTCGAATTCAAACATAACAACTTCTCTGAGCTTATTTCTCAAGCACTAGAATTAGAAAGAATTGAATCTGAAGCGACCCCTGAGAAAAAGAAATAAGAGAAGACAGAAAAAGAGAGAAAGTTAGTAGAACAGAGTTTCAGTGGTCTTACTAGAAAGAGGAAAAATTTTGGGGGACACAATAGAAGTGGTAAGAAGTCTAGTAGAGATAGATCTTCTGGACAGAAATCACCTCGATCCGATCAGCAAACTCAGCAGAAACCCAGAAATACACTGTCAGATCGACTTTGTGAAACTTGTGGTAAACCACATAGTGGGGTATGTTACAGAGCCATAGGAGCATGTTTTAATTGTGGAGAGACTAGTCATTTTGCTAGGGATTGTGTAAATCCATGTCGTTCTGGATCATTTACTACACCAAAGGGATCAACCCAAGTTTCTACCCCAAAGAGTTCACCATCAGTTAGTAGAGGCAGAGG
The DNA here is from genome assembly GCF_030052815.1 of Hevea brasiliensis. NCBI lineage: Eukaryota > Viridiplantae > Streptophyta > Magnoliopsida > Malpighiales > Euphorbiaceae > Hevea > Hevea brasiliensis. The sequence goes on along the minus strand of NC_079499.1, from coordinate 32,722,256 downwards.
TAGAGGTAGGGGTAGTACACCTAGAAGTCAGAGTACTGTGAATCAGCCAGAACAGGGTGATGCTTCAGCTGGAGTATACGCTATATGGCAGAGAGAAGAGACTGAGACTTTTAACATTGTTGATGGTACTTTCTCAATTAGTAATTAAGATATATATATGTATTGTTGACCTAGAGTCTGCATACTTTTATGTTAGTGTTAGAACTATATGTTTTGTTGTTATTCCTTTACAGGGGAATAAATTTTGATGCATTAGTAATTAGTCCTTTAAGATAACGATTATAATAATAAGTGAAGTTAGTTTTGAAAAGAGTTTATCGGCGAAAAGTATTTTCTAACACACCATAAATTATAAAGCTAAATGGCAAGCCTACTTAATGTAAGGTAAGAGGACGTAAAAGTAAGTTACAATAATAGAATTGCTCTAGATGAGGGCAAGGATGTTACTATTAGTAATTGTTAATGGATATTGTAATCAGAATAAGATTCAAATATCAGTAAATTTGAAAAGGATAAAATATAGGAAAATTTGATCTATTAGGATGTATCGTAGTAACTATGCAATGTTCTTGATGTTTATACTGTAAGCTGCAGATTACAGTACTGACTTGAGTTTATTGTGTAGAGCTACGTACTACTCAATAGTACACCAAGATGAGAATAGTTGCCAAAGGTATCTGTTTTGGTATAGTTATGCCAGGACATAATTTAATTGTTAGAAATAAGTTTGAAAATCCTATTTAGGGATTTAAAACTCAAAAGTTAGAAAATCGAAAGGTTATAGTTTAGTACAAAAGGAAGTAAGTTATAGAATATTAATAGATAAAAAGAGTTGTGGAAGTAGAAATTTGAACAGTTGGTTCAGATATAACAAAGAAATGTTATGAATGTGAGGAAGACTATTGACTAGAATGGTCAGAGGACCAATGACTAGATAAATCATTCTAATATGACCTCAAGGGTCATTCAAGAAGGAACATGAATCGAAATATTAGATAGCACAATAGTAAGAGAAGATTGGTGTTATAAAAACAAATTAAATATTGTATTAGATTGTTAAAAGTCTTATACAAATTCAAGGGAAAGAAGATTATACGATCATATAGAAAGGAGAAAATAAACGTATGACTATTGTAAGATGGCTATTGGGTAAAATTTCGTGGATGAAATTTATTTTAAGGGGGGGGAGAATTGTAACACCCCTATGTTCGGTATTGCGTTCTACTGTTCTGGTGACCAATGTTGTCCGGACAGCTAGGATGCCTAGAACTACTGTCACACCCTACTCCTCGTAAGATGTAACATGTTCTCGTAGTACACCTAATGAATTACCATACTTCACCACTGGTAACCCATTAAATATACTATAAGGGATTTTAAAACAATTTTTATTCATTTTGGAATTGGTGGGTAAAATTTTTTTTTTTTCAGATTTTAAAAACTTTCATTTAGAGTCCAAACATAAATTAAATTTTTGGCTATTTAAAATCTCTATAATTTTTACAAAAATTTCAGCAGAGTGCCATCTGTATTTTAAGAAAACAGTTCTTCAAAACCTAAAAATAAAAACACTCCCAATATATTTCTCAATCACAACTCTATTTGCAACCACCAAACTTCAAATCAACAGCAATAGCAACACTTCAATTCAAAATCCAAATTTCAAATCAAGAATTAATATCTCAAAGCATTTCATAACTCATGCACATTACATTTTAAATTATTAATTTATAATCATAAGTTAATTTACAGATGCAAAATCTCAAAAATAATATTATTACAATTTTATCTGTACAACTGCTTAGCTTACAGAGATACATATGCATACTATCATATTTACATCAAACTAAACTACTAGGGTATAGACAAGTACCCGTACAAAAATTCTTCAATTGTGCTCTTCTCTAGCTGTAGTAGCTCGCTCTGCTACTATGTCCTTTTTCCTATCTGTGACAGCAAGTTAAAGCTATCGCTGAGTATATAAATACTCAGTGGTGCACAATAAAACATAAAATGCATAATATAAAACATTTATGAACAAATCCTCATTCAAAAATCTCATAATCGCATTTCACAATTTTTTTTTTCTCAAATCACATTTATAACAAATCATAATTTTCAAAGCTTAATATAAAGCACAACTTGATCAAACAATTTAATAAACATAGTGTTGCCAAACAATAACACAACTTAGGCCATGGCACAAAATTTCCGAACATGCCGTGTGTACATCACGACAAGGCAAACACCCCCACTAATCGAAATCAATGAGGGAGGTGGCTAGCTAGCTAATGAGTACTCATCCACACTCACACCTCAGACTAGGTAGCCAGAGAGGGAGGAAACTGATCAAATATCATACTCACCCCACAAGTGGAGGAGAAACATATTAGTATTGCCATGCCAAGTTTGAATTAAAAATAATTTAAATCAAGTTATTCAAATATTTTATACAATTCACAAATCATATTTCATTATAAACATTTCATTTACAAATTAGGCAACACACTATTTTTCAAATAAGATTTTCAAAGCCATAACTAAATTGAAAACCATATTGTTCAAATATTTCATACAAATCAATAATTAATTTTCATTCCAAATTTCCATTGTAAAATAGGCAACATAACATTCTCGAAATTCATAATTAACAAAAATATTCACAATGTATAACAAATTAATTTCCATTATGAAAACTATAATTTAAAATTTTTTGTGCACAAACACAATCAATTTTCAAAATCAAATTTCCATTAACAAGTGGCAACACCATAGTTCTCAAAACTCATAATTAACACAATGCATACAAATTAAGTTTTCAGTGGAAAAACAATAATTTAAAGTTATTGTGCACAAACCTGGACTTAATTGCCTCTAGGCCTTCCAGGTTTTTTTCAGCTGAAACACAACATTTATAGTGTTTCAGTATCTTATTTCACACTAAATCCAATAATTAATTCATAAATACATAATTCTAGCCCAAATATGCTTAAACTAATATTCTTGGAAATTTTCATTTTAGAGTTACTATTCATGATACTATTCAAGTCAATTTATTGACTTTCTAAGGCTTAATAGGTATGGGAATTCCCACTTCACCCACATACCACATTTTGGTCACTAAATTTGTTGGTTTTGGTTGTTTACTCAAATTCTAAGTCTATCAGGCAAATTTGCAAATTTTCAGTTTTGCTGTCTTAAGTTGCACTATTCCATTGGTCATCTTACTGTTAGAATTTGGCAAAACTTTCTTCATAGAAAATGTTCCCTATTGTCTTAAGTTTATTCTCCTTTTTTGAATCACTCCAATTGGAGTTTTGTAGCTCAAGTTATAGCCATTTGAACCATGGTTGCCAGATTAGATTCAACCCAGAATTCTAGGCAATTTTTGGTGCTGACAGTTTTGGGTCACCAACTTAGGGTAGCCAAATGACTTGCTTGCTGGCAGAATTTGGGTTTGTGTTCTTCATAAAAGTTTTAGGTCTATATCTCATCTAACCACTAGTAAAATTTCAGGTCATTTAGACCTTCCTAGCTCAAGTTATGACCAAATGAACAAACACTATTCATTTGGTCAGTTTGTATAGGGCAGCCTGCAATTTTCTAACTTTGGTCAATTTATTCACTAGGTTTTGGTCACTTTTTGGGCATGCTTCCTAAATGAGAATTGTGTCATTTAGTGTCTATTTTCATTCCCAATTGGTCTCATACCAATTGGACTTGTAAAATTTCATTTTTGGTCCCTCAAATGTAATTTGGTCATGCTGCCATACTCCATTCGAATTTGGCTTTGATTCAAACACTTCTAACACACTTAATTAGGTCACAAATGACCATTTCTCACTTCACATTAGGTCAAAGACACCATTTACAAGTTTCTCACATTTTTGTCTCTAACCCTAAGTGTCCCAAAACCCTAACTTACTAACTTGTTGCATTTAACTAATTTCAAAGCTTTTAACTATAATCATTCATCTAATTAAGGTTCATATACTCCTTCTGTGACACCCCTTACCCGACTACAGTGTAGCCGAGCAAGTTATGCCACTCAGTGTGCCGGAGCACTTTATTTTATCTGATTTCATTACAGTCCTTGATTTATTTATTCAAAAACTTTATTGAAGATTTAGGCTATTTTTACTTTTATCAAAATCTAACTAAATTGGAAATTTCAAAAATTTTAACGATAATCCGACAAAGTGTCGGCTGTAATTTGGACTAACAGTTCTTCTGAACCTGCCAAAGACAATTTCAATATATACTCAATTGCTCAAACTTAATAGTCTCAAAAATTTTCAAACATAATGTATCTCAATACAGTATTCAGATTTCTCAGAAATCTCATTAGATTTTCAATATCTCAATATTCACAAGTATAATCTCATTATAACTCAAATTCAATTCACATACTAAAATACTTACTTTGAATAGCTTCCATAATTCATAGGTTAATTACATAAGTTTATTTTGTACAAGATATACAAATAATTTACAATGTGCTAGGAATGAACAATATACATAACATGTATAAAATGAGCCCTATCTACATGCATTGCTGAGGAGGTGACAATCTTGAACTCTTTTGACACTTCTGCAGATCTGGACTACAAAAATCTCGATCGATACCACTGGTTTTACCTTCAAGACTGCATGAGGAAGCAATTCTATCGCGCTAAGCATTTCTGCTTAGTAGTGCAATAATATAACCAGAAATAATATATACAAGTAAAGAAAGAAATAAATGATAATTCAGATACTCAGAGTCAATTTAATTTGGTATGGTATTTCTAGTACCAACGATCTTATATACTAGTTTGTTCCTCTTTGGAAGTGCTTAGTTTATAACTTTTCAGTAATACTAGCAGGTATATAATTTATTCTATCTGTATTGTATTTCAAGTCTGTACGGTTCTGCAATTTATATTTTTGTTATGTTTCTTTTGCAAATCTCTTTTGCCTATTCATTCAATACTTAATTTAATTGTACTAGATTTTCATTATACTTAACTTAACTTAGCTGCCTGAATTGAATAATACTTTAATTGACTGCCTAAGTAACCTATACTAGATAACTGGACTGGATAACGGGTCGTTGGCACCGACACCGCGCGTTTCGGGCCGTCATACCATGGGACGCAGAACGTCAACCATGTATGCAGTCAGTATGGCTAAAAAGCCATGATATCACATAATCGGCATAAAAGCCATGAATACGGGCATAAAAGCCATGAATACGGGTATAAAGCCATGAATACAGGCATAAAGCCATGAACACAGGCATAAAGCCTTTCGCAGTACTGCTAAAACAATACCCTATTGGCATGCCAAACTATCCAAACCAATCTTGTTAGGTATACTAGGGCATTTAATACTTTAAAATGTTAATATATTGTGCTTTATGACTTCATTGATTTCGATTATTGGGGTGAGTGTGTCTTGTCGTGGTGTACAATACGGCATATGCGGAAAAATTGTGTCATGGCCTAAATTGTGTTATTGATTGGTAAAACTGTATTATTCAGTTATTTGATCAAATTGTGTTATTGATTGACAAAACTGTATTATTCAATTATTTGATCAAATTTGTGTTATATGAACTTTGTAAATTGTGAAATGTAATTGTGAATTATTTGATTTGTGAATTGCCAATAAAAGATTTATATATCACATTTCAAATTGTTATTGTGCACCACTGAGTAACTTTTACTCAGCGATAGCTTTTCATTGCTGTCGCAAGTAGACAGACTGACAGGGCAGCAGACTAGGCTGCTAGTACTGCACTAAGAGTTCATCGGGTATATTGAGTATACCATATTTTACATTTTGTATTATAATGTATGTTCACTATATGTATATAGTGTTATTGGTTTTGAGCAATTGTAAATTAAAATTGTACATTGAAGTTATAAAATAAATTGTAAATTATTTTGGTTTGTAATTATTGTGATATATTTCTTTTATCTCAGCCTTTGGAAATATTGAAAAATTATTGTGTATTTGAGTTGAGAAACATATTGTGTTGATTAAATGTTGGAGTTTGAGATTAAGAAATATATTTGAAGTGCTTTTTACAGGTTTTTGAAGAACTGCTTTATTCAAAATACAGATGGCACTCCGCCAAAATTTTTACAGAAATTTCTAATAATTCAAATGTGTTAGCTGTTTCACTTCAGTTCAAAAAAAAAAAAAATTCTTAACACCTATAAATAGTGCTCACCACTGTAAAAAGAAGTAAGAAAAGTTTTAAAATCCCTTATAGTGTATTTAATGGGTTATCAGTAGACGAAGTTGATAATTCATTAGGTATACTACGGGATCATGTTATGCTTTACAGAGAGATAGGGTGTGACATTACCCGTTTACAGTATAGCCGAGCAAGATATGTCACTCAGTGTGTCGGAGCACCAATTCATATTTCCCTTACAATTTATCCCTTTTAATTCATTTATTTACAATTTTTGATAAATCTGAATTTTTTCGAAATTTTTATGAAAAATCTGGCAGAGTGCCGGCTATAAATTGGAAAAATAGTTCTTCTGAACCTGTTGAAAAGATATTTCTAATATAATTTCTAAATCCAGAACTCCATTATACACACATCTTAACTCAATCTCAAAATCATAACATTATTTTCAGAATTTTTCTGTTCACTTCATCACTTTAAGCACATTCATGAATATTTCTCAACATTTCATTTTTCAACATACAATATACAGAAAATTTCAATAACATGAAATTTCATATATTTATATTATCAAATAATTTCAAGAGTTTACAGTTACAATCCAAAACTAATACAAAATGTAAAATACAAAATGCCACCCAAAGTCCTAAGGTCCTACCCTGCAGATGTGAGATGACTCTGGACTCAGTATGCAGCTTTGAAAGTTCACCTAGTCTGATGTCTGCTGGGCTCCCCAGCTATGTCTCCAGTACCTGCGCATGGCAAAAGCGACGCGCTAAGCAATTCTGCTTAGTGGTGACAATATAAAATAAAATAAAATAACTAAAATAAAATAAATATGTAGAATGTGTGTTTACATTTTTGGTAGACTTAATTCCTGGTTTTTATTGTAGTATAATTTGATTAAAAATTTGCAAGATTCATTATCATCGCCCTAGTAACCCATACTAGTACACTTGGATAAACGGGTAAACTAGTAGTGGGTACTAAATACCTCGGACCATCACACCATCAGTCACATTGTGTCTCCTGGTGTGCAATAGAATAGCTAATAAGCTGTAATAATTATCTGGGATAAAACCCAAGTATATTATCTCAATCAACATAGCCAAAGGCTATTTTATCACAGAATGGCATGGGAGGCCATGAAACACAGAATGGCATGAAGCCATATGCAGTACTGCTAACAGAACCCTATTGGCATGCTAATCTATCCAAACCAATCTTGCTAGGTATACTAGGGCATATTACACTTTTAAGTTTCATAATTCTTGAAATTCAAGTTTTGGGTTACTATTCAATTCATTAGTCAACAAAATGTTGACTTTTACATGGACAATAGGTACATTGGTTTTAATACTCCCAACATATCACATTTTGTATTCTAAACTTGTTGGTATTGGTTGCCAATACCATTTCTAAGCTTAATGTTAATTGTATAAAATTTTCAGTTTTCAAGCTCTGTGTTTACTGTTCCATTAGTCATTTTTACAGTGGGAATTTGGCAAAATAATCAACATGAAAGTTGTTCCTTATTTTGTCTAGTTACATTTTCTTTTTTGAATCACTCCATTTGGAGTTTTGTAGCTCATGTTATGGTCCAAAAACCACAACTGGCCGGATTGTAATTTTTCCAGAATTTCTGGACTGACCAAATCTACAGTATTAGGAGCAGTGAATTTAGGTCACTTTTTGAATATGTTATGGTCATAATTTGGGTTAGGTTTCTTCATGAAAGTTGTAGGTCTATATCTCAGCATTGCTGGTAAAATTTCAGGTCAATTGGACCTTTCTACACTGATTTATGGCCAAATGACTAAACACTAGTCATTTGGTCATTTTACCGAGGCAGAATGCAGGTCACCCGGATTAGGGCAATCTTTGGGTCAACTTGGTTTGGTTTTTTGGGCATAGTTTCTTCACAAAAGTTGTGCCATTATGTGTATAGTTTCATGTCCAATTGGCCTTGCACCAATTGAACCTCTAAAATTCCAGTTATTGCTGCCCAAACTTACTGGACTCATGCCCAGTCCTACAGGTTACCAAGGGCAGCCACACCAAACTCAAATCCCACTACACAACCCACTTCATTTTTTATTCAAATAAAACCAAATGGTCACTAATTGACCATTAAAACCTACTTTCATTATCACATGATCAAAGTCTCATTTTCATCCCAAAACCTAACTCAAACATCATTAACCATGCATTATCATTTGCATTTCATCACTCCACTCAAGAGATGCATATTGAGGGCAGCCATACTACCATATTAACTCCATAAAAATCATCACAATCTTACCCCAACCAAGGCTACCAAAATTATGGGATGGCATACAAATAGTATTTAATAAATTTCTTTATAATCCTGAAACATGAATTTAAAGTGAAAACCAAGGTTAGGTCACAAACCTCTAATGGAGTGAGATTTCCAACTTGCTAGAGTTCTTCTTTTTCTTTTCTTTTTGCTCCCAAAGGACTCACCAAGATGTAAGAACACTTTTTTGTATTGGGAATATAGGGTTTAGTTGGGTAAAAGCTAGGGAAATCAAGCTTTAAAAAGCTTGCTCATGGTGGCCATGGAGGGAAGGGTGACGGCAAGGAGAAGGTAAGAGAGAGTTCTGATTTTTTTTCTTCATTTTTCTGCTCATTTAGTCTCTTTTAAATAAACTTATGCCATGTGTCAACTTTGGATTGGTTGGGAGAATTTTAATGACATCATTATGATGTCATAATTCCAATTTCTTTCATTTTCTATCCTTCTCTTGTCTATTTAATTTCAATTAAATTTTTAACAACATTTATTCACATTTTATGTCTTATAAATTATTTATTTAACTAGACAAGTTAGCCAAAAATCATCTCTGAAGACAAAATAACCAAAATGCCCTCTGTTTGGCTTAACGAGTCAAAATTGTGTGTACAGATAGAAAAATTTTTCTAAGCATTTTCTTGGCATTCTAATGCCATAAGAATCTCAATGAACCATCTTTGGAGTCCCAAAAATTATTTTATAATTTTTCCCTCGGGTCTAGGGTTGTTAACAGCTTTCACCGTCACTTCCCCTTCGGGTTACTCATCACTGGGGTTTCGGCTCGTTTAACCTTAGTGTAATTCGTTTCTAAAAATTTTTCCTTGATTTTTATAAGCATTATTTAGTTTCTTTATAACTCCTCACTCTAGTGTATTTAAAATTTCAAACCTTCTAGCTGCCTGGACTGACATTGGTCACCGAAACAGTAGACTGTACGAACTAGCTAAAGTGAGGATGTTACAGTAGGGACAATTTTTCATGAAGGAAAGTTAGGGTTTGGTGGTGATTTGGTAAGGGATGTAAAGCTTTGGTGAAGCTTTAATGGTGGAATGAGGGAGAGGAAGGAGCACGGCTAAAATGGGAAGAGAATAACAGAATTTGTGTTTGTTTTTTTACTTTATTTTAGTTGTATTTATCTCATTTTAATTGGTTTGTCAATTTCCAATTGGTGGGAAGATTTTTAATGATGTCATCCTATGTCATAAATCTAATTTAATTCTATTTTCTTTTTTACTTTATTTTCTTATTTTAATTTCTCATTTTTAATTACACTTCTAGCAATATTTATTCATATTTTAGATCACAATAATTATTTACTTAACTGGACAAGTCGGCCAAAAATCATCTCTGAAGATGAAATGACCAAAATGCCTTCCATTTAGCTTAACAGACTAAAATTGTCTGTACCGATTGAAAATTTTTTTTAAGCATTTTCTTGGTATTCTAATGCCATAGAAACCTCCATGACTCTTCTTTGGAGTCCCAAAAATTATTTGATAAATTTTCCTCCGAGTTTAGGGCTCCTAGTTGCGAGAACTGCAACTTCTCACTAGGTTACCCATCACTAGGGCACCGGCTCATTTAACTTAGTTGCATTTTATTTCTAAAATTTTTCCTAAATTTTTCTTATTAATATTTGAGTTAATTATGGTTCCTCACTTTAGTTTAAATATTTTTCCAGACGTTCTAACTGTCCAGACTGACACCGGTCACCGAAATAGTAGAATGTACGAAATTGCTACAATGAGCGTGTTACAACTCTTCCCCTTTAATTTAAATTTCGTCCTTAAAATTTCCCTGATGCAAACAGTTGAGGCAACTGTTGCCTCATCGTCTCTTCACTTTCCCAAGTTACCTCTTCGATGTTGTGGTGCCTCCAAAGCACTTTCACCAGTGAAATCTGCTTATTCCTTGACTCTTTCATTTCCCGAGCCAGGATCCATATGGGTTCTTCTTCATATGTCAAATCTGGTTGTACTTCAATTTCTTCCATGGAGATGACATGTGAAGGATTTAAGTGGTATCTTCTTAGCATAGATACATGGAATACATTATGGATCTTGTCCAGTTCTGATGGTAAAGCTAGCCTATAGGCCACTGGACCCACACGTTCAATGACTTCATATGGGCCAATGAACCTAGGGCTTAACTTACCTTTTTTTCTAAACCTCAGTACTTTTTTCCATGGTGAGACTTTGAGAAACACTTTGCCGCCAACTACATATTCTATTTCTTTTCTCTTCAGGTCGGCATAGGATTTTTGTCTATCTGAGCCAACCTTCAGATTGGCTTTAATTAACTTTACCTTCTCCTCAGTCTGTTTCACCAGGTCTGGCCCTACTAGTTTATCTTTGCCTAATTCAATCTAACACACTGGAGTTCTACGTTTCCTCCCATGCAATGCTTCATACGGGGCCATTTGGATGCTAGCTTGGTAGCTATTGTTGTATGCAAATTCTGCCAGTGGGAGGTATCTATCCCAACTTCCCTCAAACTCAATGACACAACTCCTCAGCATATCCTCAAGGACCTACCATATATTTCATGTTATTATTATCATTTCAGTTCAATATTTGTATTAATTCAATTGGTTTTAATTGTTTACCTGGATTACTCTTTCTGATTGCCCATCCATCTAAGGATGGAAAGCTGTGCTGAAGTGGAGTTGTGTACCCAAGGATTCATGCAACTTCTTCCAAAATCTCAATGTAAACCTTGAGTCTCGATCAGATATGATGGAAAGTGGGATTCCATGCATTCTAACTATCTCACTGTTATACAATTCTGCTAACTTCTCCAGTGAGTAGTCAGTCCTAACTGGCAGAAAGTGTGCTGACTTCGTCAATCTATCTACTATCACCCATACTGCATCATGCTTCTTCTGGGTGAGAGGTAGACCACTTACAAAATCCATGGTGACCAGATACAATTTCTATTCAGGTATGCGTATAGGTTGTAGCAAACCCGATGGAACTTGATGTTCTGCCTTGACTTGCTAACATGTCAAGCATTTAGTCACATAGTCAGCTATGTCCTTCTTCATACCATGCCACCAATAATAAAGCTTCAAGTCATGATACATTTTTGTACTTCCTGGGTGTATAGCATAAACACTGGTGTGTGCCTCTTTTAGAATACTGGCTTTCAATTCCCCATCATCTGGTACACATACTCTTCCTTTATAGTACAGACACCCATTTGCTTTTACTTCATAGTCAGTTGCCTTCCCTTATGAGATTTTACTCATAGTAGTCATTAACTTCTCATCTACCTTCTGCCTATTTAAAATCTGCTGTAAGGTTTGGCCTCACTTGCAACTCAGCCAAAATAGCTCCATCTCGAGCCAAGGATAGACGGACATTCAATGATCTCAAAGTTGTGATGGATTTTCTGCTCAAAGCATCAGCAACTAAATTTCCTTCCCAGGATGGTAATCAATCACACAATCATAGTCCTTTAGGAACTCAATTCGTCGCCTCTGTCTAAGATTGAGCTCCTTTTGGGTTGGCAAGTATTTCTGACTTTTGTGGTATGTGTAAATGTAACACTTTTCACCATACAAGCAGTGCCTCCATATCTTCAGTACGAAGATGATTACTGCAAATTTTAGATCATGGGTAGGGTAGTTCTGTTCATGTGGCCTTAGTTGCCTGGAAGCATAGGCGACCACCTTCCCCTCTTGCATCAATACACACCCTAACCCATTATGAGAGGCATCACTATAGACCACAAAGTCCTTTCTTGACACTGGTTATGTTAACACTGGTGCCTTTATCAATATAGCCTTCAACTTCTAAAACTGGCCTGACACTTGTTATTCCAATCAAATCTGACATTCTTGTATAACAGCTTGGTCATTGGAGCAACTATTAAAGAGAAACCTTTCACAAATCTTCTGTAATACCCAGCTAGCCCCAAGAAACTTCTGACCTCAGTTGTATTTCTGGGAGGCTTCCATTCCATCACTGCTTCTATTTTCTTGGGATCCACTCTAATGCCATCAGCTAACACTATCCAAGGAATGCAATCTCATTCAACCGGAAGTTACACTTGGACAACTTAGCATACAGTTTCTTTTCTCTCAGGGTTTGTAAAACAATCCCCAAATGCTTATCATGTTCTTCCCTGGTCTTGAAATACACCAAAATATCATTAATAAAGACCACTATGAACCGATCTAGGTATGGATGAAAGATACGGTTCATAACATCCATGAATGCTGCTGGTGCATTTGTTAAGCCAAAAGGCATCACCAAGAACTCATAATGCCCATACCGGGTCCTGAATACAGTCTTTGGCACATCTACATCCTTCACCCTCAACTGATGATACCCTGATCTGAGATCAATTTTAGAAAATACTCCTGCTCCCTTCAACTGATCAAACAGATCATCAATTCTAGGCAACGGATACTTGTTCTTCACAGTCACTTTATTCAACTGCCGGTAATCAATGCATAACCTCAAAGTCCCATCCTTTTTTTTCACAAGCAGCACTGGAGCTCCCCATGGTGACACACTGGGGCGTATGAACTCCTTATCCAGTAACTCCTGCAACTAGATTTTCAGCTCCTTTAACTCAATAGGTGCCATCCTATAAGGAGCAATAGAGATTGGTGCTGTACCCAACAGTATCTCAATAGTAAATTCGACTTCCCTTTCTGGTGGCAAGCCGGGCAATTCTTCAGGGAACACATCTGGGAATTCTCTTACTGTGAGTATGTCACACAGACTTGGCTTAGCCTGCCAAGTGTCCACCACATGTGCTAGGTAGGCTTTACAGCCTTTTCTCATTAGTTTTCTTGCAACTGCAGTTGAAATGACATTGGACAAGAAATCTATTCCTTCTCCTACAACTGTAATCTCATTACCCTAAGGAGTTTTCAAGAAAATCCTCTTCAATTTACAATCAACTATTGCCTGATGACATGACAACTAGTCCATTCCCAAAATCACGTCAAACTCATGGAAAGGCAATTCAATCAGGTCTGCCAAAAATTCATACCCCTAAATCCTTAACGGGCAACCCTTGTACACTTTGTTCACCACTACACTGTGGCCCAATGGATTAGCAACTAGAATGTATTGGTCACTCTCCCATACTAATATCCCCCTTTCTACCGGTTAGTAGATGCAGATTTATGAATGAGTGGATCCTGGATCCACCAATGCATGCATAGATGTATTGTAGAAGGAGAACGTACCCCTAATGACATCCGGGGCATCTTTCTCCTCCTGAGCTTTTATGGCATAGGCTCTGGCAGGTGCTCTGGTCTCTGGCCTCTCTGCTGGCTCAGATGCAGGCCTCTATGATGGTCCCACTGCCTCAGATTTACTAGACTTCCTACCCCTTTAAGGTGCAGGAGTAGATCTATCTGCTTGTGTTAGAGCAGCTGTAGCAGTTATGCATGGATAGTTCCTTAACTGATGTTTTGTTGACCCACACCTTAGGCAGGAACCCGTCACTCTCCAACACTCCCCCTTATGCAACTTCAAACAATGCGGACATGCAGAAGATATTGGGCTTAGTCCCCTGAACACCATCCCTGGATAGCTGCCCACTAATGGTGTGGATTGGCCTCTCCTAGGTATAAACTGTGGCCTAGGCCTCTGGGACTGACCCTGACCTTGATGCTAACCTAAACTCTGCATAGGAGGACCTTTGAACTTCTTCCCAGGTGTAGGAGATGAGCTAGACTGACTCGAGCCCCTCTTTTGCTGTCTCTCTCTTCTGGTCTGCTCACTTATTCTAACTTTCTCAACTTTTACTCTAGCTTCCACTAACTTGATGAAGTCTGTGATTCCCAAGGCAGTGATTATTATCTTTATATTGTAATTTAGCCCCTATTCAAATCTTTTACACCTCTCAGCCTCATTAGGGACTATCTCCCTTCCATAGCGGCTTAGTCTGACAAATTACTCTTCATACTCTGCCACTATCAGCTGTCTCTACCTCAGGTTAATGAATTCTCTTCTTCTCTCTTTCAGGTATACACTACCCACATACTTCTTTTTGAACTCTGAGAGGAAAAAGTCCCAGGTTATTAGTTCTGGCTACACTTCACTAGACACTGTATCCCACCAATGATAGGCATCAACTTGCAGTAGAGATACAGCAGCTTCTAGGTTTTTCTCTGGAGTGTAGTGGAGTTATTTTAAAACTCTTCTTGTTTAATTCAACCAATTTTCGACTGCAATAGAATCATCTTCTCTCTTGCCAAAGAAACATATTGCTCCAAATTTTCTCAATCTTTCTAGATGGGATATCTGCTGTGGAGGTGGTGGTGGTGGTGGTGGTGGCATTACCCCAGCCATTTGTCTGAAAAACTCAGCCATTTGCTGGAACATGGCCTATGGAGGCTGAGCAGGCTCTGCTGGAGCTGGTGGAGCAGGTTCTCCCCTACCCCCAATCTCAGCTGCTGCAGGTGGAGCATGACTCTCCACTTCCCCCTCAACTGCCCTCTGTGATGTGGGGTCCATATCCTAATCAAAATAACAAAGACAAACAGATCTGCAATAGTGTCACCTCGACTCTTACAAATGCAATGCATGGTATGGACTCAATCTAGACCTAGAAACGCCTAAACTGTGCTCTGATACCAATAAATGTGACACTCCTTACCCGTCTACAGTATAGCTGAGTAAGATATTTCACGCAGTGTACCGAAACACCATATTTTATTTCAATCATTTTTATTCTTCCTTAATTTATTTCTAATGGTTATGAAGTACAATTTGTGAAATATAACTCATTTAAGTCATTTATTGAAATTATAAATTTATTTGAGGTTCCGAAAATTTTATAGAAAATCCGACAGAGTACCGGCTAAAAATGAAGAAAACAGTTCTTCGGAACCTATGAAAAACACTTCCAATAATCATTTTCAATCATTCTCAAACTCCATTAACCATCAACATGGTCCCAACAATTCTCAACATTATCAATCATCTCAAGTTCTCAACATGAATCCATAATTTCATTCAAATTCAAAATCAACTTAATTTCATGAAGATATTCTCAAATTATATTATTCAACAAAATTTTAAAAAATATGTACACCAACATGTGATTACATAAATTTACTATTTACATGAGTTCATAATTTACAAATCACAAACTACTACCTATTACAAAATGCAAAAACATAATTTCAAAAGGGACCTAAAGATCCTACCACTGATGCACTGTAGAAGAGAGGTGACTCTAACTCTAGGCAAATCTGTGACCTCGCCCAGTCTGTGGTTTGCTGGGCTCTCTGTCTATCTTTCTAGGACCTACGCATGGCAAAAAGTGATGCGCTAAGCAATAATGCTTAGTGGTGCCAATAATAAAATAAAAAGAACTAAAAGGAAATAAATATGTAGTGAGTGTATTGATGTCTGATGCAGACAAATTTTTGATAATTATTTGTAGTCTTATTTATTTGGTACTTGTTATATTCATTATTTCCTTAAATTTATCAACTTTCATTTTTGGTTGCCTAAGTAACCTATACTGGATGACTGGACTGGATAAATGGGTAAATTGGCTCTGGGTATTAAGTACCTCAGGCCGTCACACCATCGGTCATATATGTATCTCTCGGTGTGCAACAGAATAGCTGATAAGCTGTAATAAACATTAGGCACAAGGCCAAGTATCATCATAATATCAGAATGGCTAAAAGCCATAAAATCACAGAATGACATAATGCCATGTGCAGTACTGCTAACTAAACCCTATTGGCATGCCAACCTATCCAAACCAATCACATTAGGCCTACTAGGGCATGTTACACTTTTAAATTTTACAATTCTTTGAAATTGAAGTTTAATTGTTACTATTCATTTCATTAGTCAACTAAAATGTTAACTTTTTCATAGACAATAGGTATATTGGTTTTAATATCCCCAACATACCACATTTTGCATTCTAAAATTGTTGGTATTGGCTGCCAATACCATTTCAAAACTTAGTGTTGGTTATTTGCAATTTTCAGATTTGAAGCACTAAGTTTATTGTTCCATTGGTCATTTGTACAGTAGGAATTTGATAAAATTGTCTGCATAAAAGTTGTTCCTTATTGTGTCTAGTTACATTTCTTTTTTGGAATCACTCCATTTGGAGTTTTGTAGCCCAAGTTATGGCCTAAATACCATAATTGGCCGGATTGTAATTTTCCAGATTTTTTTGGGCAGAACCAATTCTACAGTTTTTGTATACTAATTGTAGGTCAATTTTTGGATATGTTATGGTCAAAATTTGGGTTTGTTTACTTCATAAAAGTTGTAGGGCTATGTCTTTGCTTTCTTTTGGTAAAATTTCAGATCAATTAAACTTTTCTACACTGAGTTATGACCATTTGATCAAATACTGTTCATTTGGTCATTTTTCAGGGACAGCATGTTGGTCACCCGGATTAGGGTAATTTTTAGGTCAACTTGATTTTGTGTTCTGAGCAGGGTTTCTTCACAAAGTTGTGCCATTATGTGTCTAGTTTCATGTCCAATTGGCCTTACACCAATTGAACCTATACAACTCCATTTATGGCTGCCCAAACCTGCTGGACTCACACCCTGTCCTGCAGGTCAGCAAGGGCAGCCTGCCTAAGCTCAACTCCATTATCCTTACTCACTTCAATTCCTCCTCACACACATTAAAATGGTCACTAATTGACCATTATAATGTTAATATACCATTACATGAGCAAACCCTAATGTTGTTCAAGTGTCCAAATTTTCAAGTTCCATTCATTCATTACATTTGCATTTCACTTACACTTACATGTTCAATCACTCATCTCATACCAAGGGCAGCTCATAAACCACTTTGCTTCAAGTAAATTCATCAACCCTAACCATCCCTAAGCTGCTGAAATTATAGGGATGAACACACATAAATTTTATTTTGTTTTTCTTACCTTTTCCACTTATCTCATTCCAATAAACATGAATTAAGTAAAAGTGGTAGGAGATTGGATACTAACCTTGTTGGAGCTACTCCCAAGTTTACAAAACTTCCTTTTTTCTTCTTCAAATTTGTAACACCCTTATATTTGGTAGTGCGTTCTACTGTTCTGGTGACCAGTGTCTGTCCGGACAGCTAGGATGCTAGAAATTATATTTAAATATTAGTGTGGAGATATAAGGTATTGAAATAAAATAGAGGAAAATACAAGAAAAATAAAAAAGAGAAAATGGAACTAAGCTAAATGGACAAAATCGTACCGATGGGTGACCGTACCAGGAAGTTGCGGCGTGGGCCGTGGACTAACCTTGGACCGCGGGGAACCCTAGAAAATATTTTTGGGACTTAAATAAACATCTATTGAAAAATAAATGGTATTTGACATGTCAAAGAAAAATTAAATAATTAGTATAAAGAAAAATGAAAAATCGAGAAACCGATAAAAATCGGTGTTACCGAAAAAGCCAAAAAGCAACCCGAATAGGGGCATTGTGGTCAATTGACACCCTGAGCTGCCCTTTGACCTAAATGTACATTAAAAATAAATGATATTAAACTTTGAAAATACCATGAAAATTAAAATGGTGGTCCATAATATAAATAAGGAAAATTATGGGTGTAATGTTGGATAAATGAAAATTTAACATTTTATTATATTTTTTAATCACTTAGTGCTCCACTAACATGAGATAAGTGACACATATCCAAGCTTTGGACAGCCACCTCCACTAAACAACCATCTTCTTCCTTAAACTCTCGCCATTGCCGAAACTAAGCTTTCTCCAAGTCTTCCATGGCCGTTCACCATGCAAAGGATAATCCACCATCATCAAGCCATTAGTTCTTCTAGGTTTCTTCACTAAAGTTGTTCTATACAGCTTGGGCAACATTTTGGGAGCAAGAAAGGAAAGTTTTGGTGGAGTTTTGAAGAAGTCCAAAAGAGGTAAATGTGTATTTTTCAATCTTGCTTCATTTAACTTTGAGTGGATGTTGTAGGGAGTTGTTTTGTGGAAGAAATTTTGAAGTTTGATGGAGTAATGGTGGTACACCATTTCGGCAGCCAAGGAAACTTACTATTTGTTATTTGTTTTCACTTGTAAATGGTTGTTTAATATATTGGTATAGGTGTTTATGTGTATAGAAATAATTTAGAAAATGTATACTAAGTGTATGTGTGATAGTGTACTTGGTTTTGGAAGCTATTTGAAGGAGATGTGTAATTCGGCAACTTTTAAAGTGTAGTTGAAATGTGTTGTTTCATGGTTTGGTTTATTGAATTATGTTGGTTATGGTGGCAGCATGTATATGTGTATAATAGTTTGGAATTGGATATGTAAATGGGGCATGTTCATGTGGTTAAATTGTGTAAATGGACTTGGAAAAATTCTGTTTTATAGTGTATATATTAAGAATGGTTACAAGCTGTCCAAAATGACCAAAATGTGTTGTTAAGTATGTTAATGGTATGGTACAAACCAGAATTGGCATGAAAGGGTTAGCTTGGTAAATATAGAATGTGTAGTTGGTATGTGATGAAGAATGTGTAGCAGGGCAGTGTATGTTTTAGCTTAGAACCTTAAGTGTGCGACTTCAATTGGTACGAGACAATTGGAGAAGAAACTAGGAACAAAATGTGCCAACTTTCATGAAGGAAGCCTACCTAAAATCTATCCAAAAAGTGACATAAGAATTGATCAAATCCGAAATAGGTAAGTGCAAGCTAGAATTTTTGACCATATGAATAGTAGTAATTTGCATGACCATAACTCACTCAAAATAGTTCCAATTGACCTGAAATTTTTACCATGAGTAGTTTAGACATAGATCTATAATTCTTATGAAGACACTAAAGCCTAGAAATGGCCAGAACCAAGCCAAGTAGCTTGCACAAATTCGGGTACCAAAACTGGCCGAAATGAAAATGATCTAAAAATGACCTAAGTTTACCATTTTAGTGCATTCTGTCCAGCTTTAGTAAATTGACTATATCTTTGTCTACACACTCAAAATGACCTGAAATTTTGCCCTGCGTGTAATAAGACATAGACCTACAAGTTTGTAGTTTGGACCAGAACCCGAAAACTGAGGAAACTAGGTCATCTGGCTAGGTCAAAATAGTGTACCAAAATCCAATAAATTGCAATAAAATGCAATACACTTGAAAATGAATTTGGTAACATATACTAACACTAAAGGGCTATAAAATGTGACATATTGGTAACATTGGAATTGACTCACTGAGAGTGCATCAAGGGTCAACATTATAAGTTGACTAATGAAATGAATTGAAGGGAATAGTACCAAGAAAATTTAGATATTGGATTTTATGGTTGGAAACAAATTCATTAAGTACTGAAACACTTTAAATTATGTGTTTCAGTTGATAAGGATATTGAGAAGCATAAAGAACATTGAGTCAAGGCCTAGGAGCGACTCAAATTAGGTTTGTGCACAACTAGTTTTTAATTGATTTTGTTCTGAATATTTCATATGATTAAATGACATATTTTTCTTATGTATTATGTTTAACAAGCACTGGATTTAATTCAATGATTATTGAAATTGTTATAGTATGTATGAATTTAGCTTTGTGAAATGGTATTTCCATAAGTATTAAGCATTATTGTGGATTGAATAAATTATGTTTTGGAAAATTGTGATTGAACATGTTTTGAATTGTGATGGGCAATTTGCATGGAAAAATGCAAATTTATGATTTGAATTGTGATGAGCATAAAAATTATTGGATATTGGAATTGACTTTGAATCGAATTGTATTATGATTTATGCTCACTAAAAGGATTGTGATATTATTTTATATCTCACTATAGATGCTTGACTAGGTTATTACCCGTCTCTCTCATTTGTTGAGAAGACAATGGAGTTAGTTGTGTTTTGATTACCATGGTACGTGCACAGGCTTAGATTCTCCTCTTATTAGAGGTTAGATCTAAGTTTTATGTTATGGCCCTTTCGGAAGATTCATTATTGTGATGTGTACTGTGCACAATGATTCGACCTCCCCGACCATAGGGAGTTAGAATCACCCCGAAGATGGTCCTTTCGAATTAGTCTTGCATAGTTAGTGAGATAAAAAATGGTTTTTGAGATAAAAAATGGTTTTTGAGATAAAAAAATGGCTTTTGAGATAAAGAATGATTTTCGAGATAAAGAATGGTTTTTGAATAGTAAAGAATTTCAATTTCAATTGGGATTTATGTATAATTGATTTTATTGCAATTAATCTTTATTTCCAATTAATTGTTGGAATTACCTTAAATGGTTAGTTATGATTTGATAAATTGAATTTCGTTATCAAAGTCATTTTATACAAGTGATTTATATTATTGATAATGAATATTTTGAGTTTTGGAATTTGATGAGTATCCAGATTTCCAAATTATTTGTTGTAATTTTTGTTAAGGTATATTGTACTATGTTTTAAATTATAGTTGTGCACCACTAAGTTCACCACTCAGCGATAGCTTTGTATGCTGTCGCAGGTGAAAAGAGCATAGAGCAATTGAGTAAGCTTCTTTGAAGAGACATTCAGATCAGCTCCAGGTATACCCATGCACACAAGTTTTGATGTACGCATGTAATAATATGTATGTAAATTATTTGAGCAGTTGAATAAAAACTCTTGTAAAATGTTTTGGTATGTAATTAAATGTAAATTATTGTGATATAAATGTTAAGTCTTGTAATCAATGAAATGATCTTTATGATGTGATTGGTTTGAAAATGAATTGATTTGATTATTAGGATCTGAATTGTGAGTTAAAATGAGGTTATTGGAGTTGTATTTGAGAAAACATACTGGGAGTATTTTCCTTTTTAGGTTTGAAGAACTGTTTTCTCAAAATATAGCTGGCACTTTGTTGAAATTTTGAAAAATTTTTATAACACCAGATTTTAAGCAATGATTTAAATTTCAGGAAAATTGTTTTAAAATCCCTTGTAGTATATCTAATGGGTTATCGGTAGGCGAAGGACGGTAATTCATTAGGTGTACTACGGAATCATGTTACATCTTACGGGAGAGTAGGGTGTGACAAAATTGCTGTCCAAGGCTTGCTCTAGTTGTAGGGATAATATTTCATGAAGGAAAGTTAGGGTTTGGTGGTGATTTGGTAAAGGATGTAAAGCTTTGGTGAAGCTTTAATGGTGGAATGAGGGAGAGGAAGGAGCATGGCTGAAATAGGAACAAAATACAAGAATTTTTGTTTGTTTTTTTTTGTTACTCCATTTTAGTTGTATTTATTTCATTTTAATTGGTTTGTCAATTTCTAATTGGTGAGAAGCTTTTTAATGATGTCATCCTATGTCATAAATCTAATTTAATTCCATTTTCTTTTTACTTTGTTTTCTTATTTTCATTTCTCATTTTTAATTACACTTCTAGAAATATTTATTCATATTTTAGATCATAATAATTATTTACTTAACTGAACAAGTCGGCCAAAAATCATCTCTGAAGACGAAATGACCAAAATGCCCTCCGTTTGGCTTAATAGACTAAAATTATCTGTATTAATTGAAATATTTTTCTAAGCCGTTTCTTGACATTCTAATGCCATAGAAACCTCAAAGACTCTTCTCTGGAGTCCCAAAAATTATTTTATAAATTTTCCTCCGGGTTTAGGGCTCCTAGTTGCGAGAACCGCAACTTCCCACTGGGTTACCCATCGTTAGGGCACCGGCTCATTTAACTTGGTTGCATTTTATTTCTAAAATTTTTTCTAAATTTTTCTTTTCAATATTTGAGTTAATTATGGCTCCTCACTTTAGTTTAAATATTTTTCTAGACGTTCTAACTGTCTGGACCGACACTGGTCACCGAAACAGTAGAATGTATGGAATTGCTATACTGAGGGTGTTACACATGAGGCCTGCGGGCAGGCATTTAAGCCAGATATAATATTAGGCGCAATGGCCAATGGGCAGGCATAAGGCTTGTAGAACAATCATGTCAGACAGATTTTATCTGTTAATGATTATTCTCATGGGCAGTACTGCTATCTATAGTCTCTAATTGGTATACCAATTGATCTAAATTAAATAAATAAGTCTAGGTATACAATGGGCAATTAAGCATTATTGATTTCCTATTAGACTTTTTATATCAATTTGTAGTGGGGAAGTAGGTCCCACACACTTATTTCATGTGATGTTAGCATGTAGTGACTTATTAGGGATAAGTCCTTATTAAAGACAATTTATTTCATGAACCTTTCTTTAGGTTCAATTTTTGTGTCTTACTTTTACCTATCCATTTGATTAGTTTGTAGCCACTGTTTGGCCACACTTCCTTTATAGAAGTTGTTCCTCTATGTCTTATCTTTATTTTTCCTTTTGAATCATGTCAATTTGGTTTTTAGAACTCAAGTTATGGTCAGATAACCTTAACTGATTCATTTCCTAACTCTGGTTCCTTAACTAGGCAGCTTTTGGACTTAAAATTTACTTAATTATTAGAACATGTTGCAGTTACTTTTTGTCACACCTTACCCCTCTATAAGGCATAACATGATCCCCTAGTGTACCTAATGAATTATCGAACTTCGCCTACCGATAATCCATTAAATACACTACAAGGGATTTTAAAACAATTTTATTTCTTTTTGAAGGCGGTAAGCACTTTTGGTAGGAATCAAAAACTTTTATTTGAAGTTTAAATATTAGATAGAATTTTTGACAACTTTTATTTTTCCATAAATTTTGTAAAAATTTTAGCAGAGTGCCGTCTGTATTTTGAGAAAATAGTTCTTCAAAGCCCTGTAAAAAAAAAAAAAAAAACAAAACACTTTCAAATGATTTTCACGACTCCCAACCTCCAATACAACTCAAATCAATACAATCAATCACAATTTCAATTCAAAATTCTTATCACTACATTTTTTTTCAAGACAATTAAATAGAACTTATACTTATTGCATTAAAATAGTTAAATTACATACACAAGTTAAATTTACAAACATAAAATCCAAAAATAATACTATTACAAATTTGCTGTACAACTGCTCAATTTTACATTAATACATATGACACTACAATATTTACATCAAAATAAATACATTGGGTATAGAATAATACCCGTACAAAATTTAGAGGAGTCCTCTATCTCAATAGCAGCTCACTCTGCTGCTTTCTCCTTTCCTTTATCTATGACAGCACAATAAGCTATCGCTAAGTATAATTTACTCAGTGGTGCACAATAAAATTTAAAATGCTAAATATAAAATATTCACTAATAAATCATAATTCAAACATTTCACACTCATACTTTGCAATTTTTAAATCACATTTATAATATAATTTTGTCAAATAACGTAATAAACACACTGTTGCCAATCCATACATATCTTAGGTCATGACACAAAATTTTCAATCAATACCGTGTTATACACCACGACAAAGTGATCTACAACCTCACCAATCGAAATCAATGAGGGACGTGGTTAGTTAGCTAACGAGTACTCATCTGATCTCAATCTCAACTGGTAAGCCAGAGAAGGAGGAAAATAGTCGATCTCAACCCCATACATGGAGGAGGAATAATATGGTACTGTCATGCTAAGTGTGAATCCGAAATCAATTTAAAACAATTTATTCAAATATTGCATGAAAAATCTAATCAATTTCCAAAGTCCAATTTACAGGCACAAAGTGGCAACAAATAGTTCTCGGAATTCATAATTAACATAATACATTTACAATATGGAATAAATCAAGTTTTCAATGTGAAAACAATAATTTAGAGTTATTATGCACATACCTGATTGGAGTCGCCTCTAGGTCTTAACTCAATATTCCTTATACTTCTCAATGTCCTTTTCAACTGAAACACACAATTTATAGTGTTTTAGTATCACATTTCATAATAATTTCAATAATTTATTGCATATTTATTTAATTGTATCCTTACATAGGCTTAAAATGGCATTTTCTAGACTTTGCATTTTATTGCAATTTTTTAGATTTGTTGTGCTACCTTGACCTAACTAATTGACCTATTTCCCTTTATTTCTGGGTTTTGGTCAAATTACCAATAATGTAGCTCTATGTCTTATTGAAATTTTGCCACTAATCTCAGGTCATTTGGAGTTCTATGGACCAAATTATGGTCATTTCACTATGACTGGTCAAGTTGCACTTACATTGCACAATTAGGTCATTTTTAGGTCAAAGTCAATTCGGCCAGTTTTTGTAACCTAACTTGGGTAATCATTTTGACTTGCTTAGTGGCATTTCTAGGCTTGGTGATCTTAACCAAAGTTGTAGCCCTATGTCTAAGCTTTCCATTGATATAAACTCTTGGTCATTTGGACCTGTTTTGAGTGAGTTATGGTCATTTTAGTGACTACTGTTCATATGGTCAAAAATTTAGGTTCACATGTTAGGCAATTCTGGATTTGGTCATTCTTTTTAGGTCACTTCTAGGCAGAATTTAGGCATGACCTATGCATGAAAAGTGGTCTACTATAAGTCATATTTCACCTCCAATTATACCAATTGGGGTCACACATTTCCATTTAGAACCTAAAATATACACTGTTTTTACTAACACACTTTGCATTACAAATTTTGGCAATTCTAATGGACATTATGCACTTTATACTTAGGTCAATTGTCCAATATCAATCTAATACAACCAATATCTAGCCACAGTATATGTGATCCAATATCCAGCAATTTAATCAATGTCCAAATACAAATTCAACTCAAGTAATTCTCCATCACACTCAATTGATCAAATCCATGTCTAACAACAATTCAATTGCTCAAACCTAATCCAACTAACCAAGATCAATAAAAAACATCCCATTGTTCTTAAATCAACATTAAATATACGTGAACTTAAGGTCTTCCTAAGCACATCAAGGCTGCCCAATTTACACATATACATCAAGCTTCCATTTTCAATTCACAACCTAACAATTCAAACTATACACATCGTAATCAAACTCTTATACATTTAAACACTATAATCAACTTCATTACCCATCAAATTCATGTAAAAACAACTCAACCTTCTTCAATATCCATGGCTGTCGAATTTGGGGCCTTGTCAACACTCATCAAATTCTTTAAAATTTTCCATAAATCAACTCACCATAACTTAGATTACAACTTTAATGAAGCAAGTAAGAAAAAATTGCACTTACCTCTTTTGAAACTTATGCAAATCTTCACCAAAACTCATTTTTCTTGCTTCCTACATGCTTCCCATGGTGTGGAGAACAACTTTAGTGAAGGGAGTTTGAAGAGTCATGGCTTGATCATGAAGGCATGGAGCTTGGGTTGTAGGATGGCAATGGAGGAAAATGGTGGAATTGATTTCAGCTGGTTATGGAGGGTTGAAGATGAAGTGCATTCTATCACACCTTACCCCTCTGTAAGGCATAACATGATCCCATAGAATACCTAATGAACTACCGAACTTCACCTACCGATAACTCATTAAGTACCTTACAAGGGATTTTAAAACAATTTTCTTACTTTTTATAAGTGGTGAGCATTTTCTAATATGTATCAAAACATTTAATTAGAGTTTGAAAACTAGTTAAGATTTTTGTCCCATTTTATTTTTCCATAAATTTTATAAAAATTTCAGCAGAGTGCCGTCTTTATTTTGAGAAAACAGTTATTCGAAAAAGAAATGTTAAGCCGGTCAAATAATTAGGTCAGGGATCCGAAAGAAATATTGAATTATTTACAAACTGGGTCGAACCGACGAAGGGCAATTTAGTCAATTGGCCCCTAGAGTTGACTCCTAACCTAACTGTCAAACAAAATCGGAGAAAAGAAAATTTCGGAGTCGAGAATTAAATTAAAGAACTAATGGAAAAATAAATAAGAAAAAAAAAGAAGAAAAAGAAAAAGTGAAAAGTGATGACATCATGCATGATGCAATAAATATTATAATTAAAAAAATTAATTTTGGATAATTGTGGTCTTCCTAAAGGATTAAAAAAATGCATAAAAGAAAGAAAAAAAAAAGTCTTCTTCCTCATCCATTCTTGCCGTCCCTCTCCTTTGGTCTCTCTTTCATTTTTCTTTCTTGAAACATCCATGGAAGCTTGACTCAAGCTTCATAAACCTTAATCTTGCCACAATTTCCCTAAGGTTTCTTAAGTGAATCTTGTCATTGAACCTTGATTCACCTATTCATAACAAAAAGGAAGAAGAAAGGAAGAAGTTTTGAAGGGGAAAAAAATTCTGCATAATGGTTAGTTGATTTCTCTTTTTGTATTTTTACATATATACTTAGGCATCTTGATGGAGTGATGATTTGTTGGAAAATGAAACAAAATGATATGTTTAAGAACTATATGAAATTCAATCAGCTATGAGTGGTTAGGGTTTGGTGTGCTTTAACTTAATTGAATATGAATTCTAAGGTTAGTGAAGTTATATGTATGTTTAAAGTATTGAAATTGCATGAATTGAAACAATTGTGTAATTATGGTTTGGACCTAGGGTTTTGGAAGACAAAAATTAGGGAATTGGTCAAATGGTGTGTTTGACCTAGTTTGAGCTGAAAAATGGTCATTTGTGACCAATTGTGGTATGTTGGAAGTGTTGGAATTGAAGGGAAATTCAGATTGCTTAGGGACATTCTGCAGGCAGCAGGACCAAGGTCCCTTTTAGGGACCAAAACTGAAAATTTACCAACCCAATTGGTGTGAGGCCAATTGAGAATGAAACTAGCCACAAAATGGCACATTTTTCATTGAGGAATCATGCCTAAAAAGTGAATAAAACCTAGTAAACAAATTGACCAAATCCGGACTTAAGTATTCTGCCCTATACAAAAATGACCAAATGAATAGTGTTTGTTCATTTGGCCATAACTTGGGCTAGATAGGTCTAAATGACCTGAAATTTTACCAGTAGAAAGCTGAGTATAGACCTAAAACTTTCATGAAGAATACAAGCCCAAATTATACCCTTAACCAAGTCATTTAGCCACTCAAAATTGGTGACCTAAAACTGCCAGAACTAGTTTTGGTGCCTAGAAAATCTGGGTTAGGCCAATCTGGCAGCCAGGATTCAAATGGCTATAACTTGAGTTACAAAACTCCAATTTGAGTGATTCAAAAAGGAGAATAAATTTAAGACAATAAGGGACAATTTTTATGAAGAAAACTTAGCTAAATTCTAACAGCAACATGACCAATGGAATAGTGCAACATAGGACACCAAAATTGAAAATTTGCAAATTTGCCGAAAAGACTTAAAATTTGAGACCAAAACCAATAAATTTAGTGACCAAAATATGGTATGTGGATGAAATTGGAATTCCCATACCTATTAAGCATTAGAAAGTCAACAAATTGACTTGAATAGTATAGTGAATAGTAACCCCGAAACACAAATTTTAAAGAACGCCAATTTTAGCATATTAAAGCTAGGTAAAAGTAAATTTGAATTTATTTTTGGATTTATGATAAGTTATGATACTAAAACACTGTGAAACTGTGTGTTTTAGTGGAAAAGAATATCGGGAAAGAACCTGAGGGATCAAGTCAAGGCCTATAGGCGACTCGTATAAGATTTGTGCACAACAAAGAATTTCTGTAAATTTTCTCCTGCACATCGTTTTGAATGAATTGAACTATTAAATTGTGATATCATTGTCTTGAAATGTTTATTATGCTTTTAATTTAAATTGTTGAAAGTTTAATTGTATATATTTGAAATGACATCAAATGTTTAGTAAATTGTCAAGATAGTTTTAAAACTACAGTGTCATGACCATATATTTGAATACCTCACTAGCATTGCTAGTGGGGCAAATCATTTTCGAATTTTGATTCCTTCTCTGGCTGAAGTATTGGGGTGTGTGCCAGTAGAAGAAGAAAAAGAATGGGTTCCTATATATTTGAGCTAGCTAGCCTTGTGTTGTGACTTCTCCTTAGCATCTGGCTATTGAGATGATATTTGTTTTGAATGGCATGATATAACTGTGAGTTTTTATGAAAGTTTATTTTGAGACTTTTGAAATGAAATTGTTTGGATTAAAATTTTGTAAATCATGTTTTGAATTTTATATCTCATGTTCAGTTTAATTTTTGAATAAATATGATTTAAATTCCGCATAAAGATTATTTTAATATGTTGTGCACCACTGAGTCCTAGTACTTATCAATGGCTGTTATTGCTGTCGCAGATATAGAAACTAGAAAAGCAGTAGAGTGAGCTGCTGAGGATTGAGGAGCTACTTACTCTGAAGTTTATCGGGTATATTTTATACCCTGATTGTAAAAATTATTTTGATGTTTGTAATGTATGTAAATGTAGGAAAGAGCTTGTAATAAATTTTGGCTTGGATTTTTCCTAATGTAAATATTTAGAATGATGTATCTAAATTGTTTTATCTTATTTGAAATATGAATGGAAATATTTTGCTTTAATTTGAATGAAATTGAATTATAGTATTTTGATGATGTTGAATTTTGGAAATTGAGAAATGATGTTGAAATTGGTTGGGATGGATGTTGAATTGAAGAAGTTGTTGAGATAAATCTTTGAAAATGCTTTTTACAGGTATTTGAAGAACTGTTTTCTCAAAATACAGACGACACTCTGCTAAAATTTTTACAAAATTTGTGAAAAAATAAAATGGGACGAAAATCTTAACTAGTTTTCAAACTCTAATTAAATGTTTTGATATCTATTAGAAAATGCTCACCACTTATAAAAAGTAAGAAAATTGTTTTAAAATCCCTTGTAATGTACTTAATGAGTTATTGGTAGGTGAAGTTCGGTAGTTCATTAAGTATTCTATAGGATCATGTTATACCTTACAGAGGGGTAAGGTGTGACTTGTTTTAGTGGTATCAAAGCGAATTTTTAAAGTATGTTTTAACTTGTGAATTTGTGTCTTTCTTTATTAAGTACGACTGCTCAATGTCCTTATTTGTTACATACATTGTATTACATCATGAATATGAACTAACGGAGGGAAATCTCCTTGTGTTATTTGTTCAGGAGATATCCTACTCCAAACTGTTATGGAAGAAGGGGATCGCTCAGTTGAGCAATCTGTTGAAGCTGAGGCACAAGGGGAAGCCCTAGCTCTACAGAATGTTAGTGGGTCAGTGGCATCAGCCCCACAAATACCACAGTTTTTTGCACAGTTCGCACAGTAGATGGCGACAATGTTTCAACAAATGGCTGGGGGTATGCCGGCTCAAGCTCCACCCCAGACACCTTGATACAACCACAGCCTCCAGCCAGAGAGTATGACAAGCTGTTAAAGTATGGGGCTATGAAATTTAAGGGTACAATAAACCCTTTAGAGGCAGAGCAGTGGTTAGAGAGAATGGACAGAGTATTCAAGAAGCTGCACTGCCCAGATGAATTGAAATTTGCATACTCCATGTCACTACTGCAAGGGGATGCATATGATTGGTGGAAGACCATCTCCCACAGCTTGGCAGAACCACCAGTACTGACCTAGGATGACTTCATTAGAGAATTCAGACAGAAATATGTCCCAGATGCATATGTGGATTAGAAACTATAAGAATTTTTTAGACTGAAGTAAGGCAATAGATCAGTGGCAGAGTATGAGAGGGAGTTCTCCTGCTTAAGCCACTATGCTGGGAGTCTCCTTTCTACTAGCAAGGAAAGGTGTAATAGATTTAAGACGGGATTAAGCCCAGCCTACAGATGCAAGTAGTGGGATTCAGACAGTAATTTTTCAGAGCTCATTTCTCAAGCGCTTGAGTTGAAAAGAATTGAATCAGAAGCAACCACAATAAAAGAAAAATCAGAAAAAGCTGAGAAATCAGAGAAGATAAGGGGGAAAAGTCAATAGAGCAAAGTCCTAGTGGTACTTCTGGGAAGAGGAAGAAATTTGGTGGACCTAGCAGAGGTCGAGGTGGAAAGCTTGGAAGGGGTAGATTCTCGGGACAGAGACCCCCTAGGTCTGGTCAACAATCGAGCAGGGGTTCACAACCTTCCCGCCCCTGTGAGACTTGTGGCAAGATTCATGGGGGAGAATGCTATTGGGCAACAGGAGCCTGTTTTAACTGTAGAGGCAAGGATCATATTGCAAAAGATTGCACTAGTGCTCCTAGATTCGGTCCAGCTCCTACTACTGCAGAAGGATCTATTCAGAGTAGTCCTGCTCCCAAAGGCTCACAACCAGTTGGCAGAGGAAGCAACAGAGGTAGAGGCCATGCTTCAGGCAGTCAGGGTACTGTTAGTTAGTCAGCACAAAGAAGTGTTTCAGCCAGGGTTTATACGATGAGATAGCGAGAAGAGGCTGAGACTTCTGACATTATGGCTGGTACATTCTCTATCTCTGATCAAGAAGTATTTGTATTGTTTGATCTAGGTTCAACCCACTCGTATGTTAGTGCTAGCATAGTCAGTTCACTTGTTGTTCTGTGTGTCAAGATGGGTTTTGAAGTGCTAGTAACTAGTCCATTAGGACAAGAGGTTCGGGTCAACAGAATCTATAGAGACTATCCTTTGGTGATCCAAGGACATGTTTTTCTTTCAGATTTGATTGAAATGCCCTTCAGAGGTTATGATATTATCTTGAGCATGGATTGTTTAGCCAGGCATCATGCCATGATTGATTGTAGACTGAAAACAATCACTTTTGGTCTCCCTCTGTACGGTGATATGGTAATACATGGGAACAGGCATTTACTGCCATCAAACATCATTTCGGCTGTATTAGCCAGAAGAATGATCAGAAAGGGGTGTGAAGCATACTTGGCACATGTAATAGACACCCAAGTGGGGAATCCAGCACTGAGGGACATCCCTACAGTATGTAACTTTTCGGATGTGTTTCTTGATTAATCGCCAAGATTACCTCCAGAAGGAGAAGTGCAGTTTGAGATTGATGTTATGCCTGGTGTAGACCCAATCTCTATAACACCATATAGAATGGCACCAGTAGAACTAAAAGAGTTGAAAGTGCAGTTGCAAGAGCTGCTTGGCAAAGGCTTTATCCGCCTTAGTGTGTCACCTTGGGGAGCGTCAGTGTTGTTTTTTAAGAAGAAAGATGACTCTCTTCGCTTATGTATTGACTATCGGCAGTTGAATAAGGTAACAATAAAGAATAAATATCCATCACCCCGCATTGATGACTTGTTTGATTAGTTGAGGGGTGTAGCTGTGTTCTCCAAAATTGACCTGAGATTAGGTTATTATCAGCTAAAAGTACAATAGCAGATTATTCCTAAAACTGCCTTCAGAATCCGCTATGGCCATTATGAGTTCTTGGTCATGCCATTCAGGTTAACTAATGCTCCGGTTGCATTTATGGATCTGATGAACACTATCTTCAGACCATACCTCGACCAGTTTGTTGTGGTATTCATAGATGATATATTGGTTTATTCGAGGAGTGCAGAAGAGCATGATAAACATACGTGGATTGTACTGCAGACTTTGAGGGAAAAACAGCTATACGCCAAATTGTCGAAGTGTGAATTTTGGCTAAAAGAAATATCTTTCTTGGGGCATGTAATATCGGTAGAGGGCATCAAGGTAGATCTAAGTAAGATAGAAGCTGTCCTTAATTAGAGGCCACCCAGAAATATCACAGAGATTCGCAATTTTCTGGGTTTAGCTGGATACTACCATCGATTTATGAAGGGATTTTCTATGTTGGCATCTCCATTGACTAAACTACTTCGAAAAGATGTGAAATTTCAATGGACGGATAAACGCCAACAGAGTTTTGATGAATTGAAGAGATGTTTGACTGAGGCTCCAGTCCTGACTTTACCTACTCCGGGTAAAGAATACACAGTTTACAGTGATGCTTCTCACAATGGGTTAGGCTGTGTATTGATGCAAGATCGAAATGTCATTGCCTATGCATCACGCTAGCTAAAACCGCATGAGAGGAATTATCCGACACATGATTTGGAGCTTACAGCTATAGTGTTTGCTCTTAAGATCTGGAGATACTATTTGTATGGGGAGAAGTGCTAAATCTATACAGATCATAAGAGTTTGAAGTATCTGGGCACCTAGAAGGAGTTAAATTTGAGACAGAGGAGATGATTAGAATAGATCAAAGACTATGATTGTCTGATAGACTATCAGCCAGGGAAAGCTAATGTTGTGGCTGACGCCTTAAGTTGCAAGACTATGGCAAGTCTACGGGTTGCTCCTTTGTCTATGGTACATGAGTTGAGATCATTACATGCCAGCTTAGAGATTAATGATGAGGGGTAGACAATAATTGCATGGCATGTACAGCCAGTGTTGATTAATCAGATTAGAATGGTTGATCAGAATGATCAGAAGTATCAGAAGCTACTAGAAGAAGTCCGGCCGAGCAAGAAACCAGAATTCTCAATAAGAGATGATGGTTTACTGCTTCACCAGGGCAGAATATGTGTTCCTAATGATGTTGATTTGAGGCAGATCATTTTGAAGGAAGCACATGAGTCTCCTTTTGCCATGCACCTTAGTGGCACAAAAATGTATAGAGGGCTAAAGGAGAATTACTGGTGGATGGGTATGAAGAGAGATGTGGCAGAATTTGTTTCCAAATGCCTAACTTGTTAGCAAGTGAAGGTAGAGCATCAAGTACCCGCTGGATTGTTACATCCACTGCCAGTACCAGAATGGAAAATGGGAGAGAATGACAATGAATTTTGTGATGGGACTTCTGAGAACACAAAATAGTCATGATGCAATATGGGTCATTATTAACAGACTGACCAAGTCTGCTCATTTTTTGCCAGTTTGGATGGACTACAGTTTAGAAAGATTGGCCAAGTTATAAATTGATGAGATAGTAAGACTGCATGGAGTGCCAGTATCCATTGTATCTGACAGAGATCCTAGGTTCACTTCTAGATTCTGGGGTAGTCTTCAGAGAGCCCTAGGAACTAGATTGAACTTCAATATGACATTCCACCCACAGACAGATGGCCAGTCTGAGAGGGTAATTCAGATCTTAGAGGACATGCTACGGGCTTGTGTGATTAAATTTAAGGGCAGTTGGGACATACACTTGCCTTTGATTGAGTTTGCTTACAACAATAGCTACCAATCAAGCATTGGGATGCCTCCATATGAAGCTTTGTATGGCAGAAAATGCAGAACTCCCTTGTGTTGGGATGAGGTAGGTGAAAGAAAAATGATTGGGCCCAAAATTATTCAGCAGACCGAGGAAAAGATTAGGGTGATCAGAGATCGACTTAAGACTGCATCAAACCGTCAAAAGTCCTACATTAATTTAAAGAGAATGGATATTGAGTATGCAGTGGGTGAGAAAGTATTCCTTAAGGTTTCCCCTTGGAAGAGGATTATGAGATTCGACATAAAGGGGAAACTGAGTCCTCGTTTCATCAAGCCATATGAGGTTCTGGAAAGAGTGGGTCCTTTGGCATATCGTTTGGCACTACCTCCAGAGTTAGAGAAGATACATAATGTTTTCCATGTATCCATATTGAGGAGGTATCGATCAGACCCATCCCATGTGCTTTCAGTCAAAGAAATTGAAGTAAATCCAGACCTCACATATGAAGAAGAACCCATAGAGATACTGGCTTATGAGGTGAAGCAGCTGCGGAACAAGCAGAAACCATTAGCGAAAGTGTTGTGGAATCATCATTCGGGCCATGAAGGTACTTGAAGGTACTTGGAAACGAGAAGAGGATATGAGGAGATAGCACACACAACTGTTCAAAAATTGATACCAGGTAAAATTTTGAGACAAAATTATTTTAAGGGGGGGAGAATTGTAACACCCCTAATTGTATAGCCTGGTATATTTCACTGTTCCGGTGACTGGTGTCAGTCTGGACAATTAAGGGGATTAGAACAACATCTAAGATAACTAAATAAGCCCTAAACACAAATAATTAGTAATTGTCAATTATTTAAGTATAAATAAGAAAAACAGAACATAAGAGGTTAAATGAGCCGAGAGTCACAGTGATGGGTGACCTTCTCGGGAAGGACTGCGAAGTCGATTTAAACTCAAATTTCGAACTATAAAATGTGACACCATAGTCCTTAGGACTATTGTGAACATAGTGGAAAAGAGAAAATCACAAAAAAGAAATGTTAAGCCAATCAAATAATTAGGTCAGAGATCTAGAAGAAATATTGAATTATTTATAAACCGGGTCGAACCTGCGAGAGGCAATTTGGTCAATTGGCCCCTGGAGTTGACTCCTAACCTAACTATCAAATAAAATGGGAGAAAAGAAAATTTCAGAGTCGGGAATTAAATTAAAGAACTAATAGAAAAAATAAATAAGAAAAAAAAAAGAAAAAAAGAAAAAGTGAAAAGTGATGGCATCATGCATGATGCAATAAACATTATAATTAAAAAAATTAATTTTGGATAATTGTGGTCTTCCTAAAGGATTAAAAAAATGGATAAAAGAAAGAAAGAAAAAAAAAAGAAACCAAGGGAGAGGGTGTGACACCCCTTACCCGTCTACAGTGTAGCCGAGCAAGATATGTCACACAGTGTGCCGGAGCACCAAATCATATTTCAATTCAATTTACCCTTTTTACTTTTTTATTTACAATTTTTTATTAATTTGAATTTTTTGCAAATTTTATAGAAAATCCGGCAGAGTTTCGGCTATAAATTGGAAAAACAGTTCTTCTGAATCTGTTAAAAACACTTCCAATAAAATCATGACATCATTCTCAGTCAACCACCAATATATTCTCAACAATTTCTCAAATGACTTCAGTATCTCAAAATTCCATTCATTTTATATCATAGTCAACTCAATGAGAAATGCTCACATTTATTATTGAACATAGTTCACAGATAATTACATCAAAAGCATAATTACATGAGTTTATAATATACCTTATAGAAGTTGACAAAATACAAAATAACAAAATACCAAAATATCAAAAGTAGCCTAATGTCCTACCAAATACACTGCAATGTGAGGTGACTCTGAACTCAGTATGTAGCTCTGTAAGTTTACCCTGTCTGATGTCTACTGGGCTCCCCAGCTATGTCTCCAGTACCTGCGCATGGCAAAAGCGAAGCACTAAGCAATTTTGCTTAGTGGTGACAATATAAAATAAAATAACTAAAATAAAGTGAATATGCAAAATGTATGTTTACATTTTTGGTAGACTTAATTTCTGGCATTTCTTTCAGTATAAGTTTATTAAAATTTTGCAAAATTTATTACCATTGCCCGAGTAACCCATACTGGATGACTGGACTGGATAAATGGGTAAACTGGCACTGGGTACTAAGTACCTCAGACCATCACACCATCGGTCACATTGTGTCTCGGTCATGCAGAGCGACTAATAAGCTGTAATAATCATCAAGGATATAATTCAAGTATAATAACTCAATTACCATAGCCAAAGGCTATTTTATCACAGAATGGCATGGGAGGCCATAAAACACAGAATGGCAGGAAGCCATATGCAGTACTGCTAACAGAACCCTATTGGCATGCCAACCTATCCAAACTAATCTCGCTAGGTATACTAGGGCATATTACACTTTTAAGTTTCACAATTCTTGAAATTCAAGATTTGGTGTTACTATTCAATTCATTAGTCAACAAAAATGTTGACTTTTACATGGACAATAGGTACATTGGTTTTAATATTCCCAACATACCACATTTTACATTCTAAAATTATTGGTATTGGTTGCCAATACCATTTCTAAGTTTAATGTTAATTGTTCAAAATTTTTAGTTTTTAAGCTTTGTGTTTACTGTTCCATTAGTCATTTTTGCAGTCGGAATTTGGCAAAGTTGTCTTCATGAAAGTTGTTCCTTATTTTGTCTAGTTACATTTCCTTTTCTGAATCACTCTATTTGGAGTTTTGTATCTCAAGTTATGGCCCAAAAAACACAACTGTCCAGATTATAATTTTTCCAGAATTTCTGGACTGACCAAATCTATAGTATTTTGAGCAGTGACTGCAGGTCACTTTTTGAATATGTTATGGTAATAATTTGGGTTAGGTTTCTTCATGAAAGTTGTAGGTCTATATCTCAGTTTGTTTCTGGTAAAATTTCAGGTCAATTGGACCTTTCTACACTGAGTTATGACCAAATGACTAATCACTGTTTATTTGGTCATTTTGCCCAGGCAGAATGTAGGTCACCTGGATTAGGGCAATCTTTAGGTCAACTTGGTTTGGTTTTCTGGGAATGATTTCTTCACCAAAGTTGTGCCATTATGTGTCTAGTTTTATGTCCAATTGGCCTTGCACCAATTGAACCTCTACAACTCCAGTTATTGCTGCCCAAACCTGCTGGACTCATGTCCAGTCCTGTAGGTCACTAAGGCAGCCACACCAAACTCAATTCCCACTATACAAACCACTTCATTTTTTATTCACACAAAGCCAAATGGTCAATAATTGACCATTAAAACTCTCTTTCACCAAATACATTAACAAGTCACAATTTCAAGCTCAAACCCTAGCTCAACCATCTCAAAACTTGCATTCACTTACCTTTCACTATCCTAACCAATAAATTAATGGTAAGGGTAGCCACTATACCACTTTAATTCTAAGAATTCTTCAAAATACTACCAAGTTCAAGGCTTATGGAATTTAGAGCAAGACATACACATAATGTTTACTAAATTTTCTTGCAAATTTGCATCAATTACCACTCCTTCAACATGAATTTAAAGAGAAAAACAAGTTTAATTCACTAACCTCTAATGGAGTGAAATTCCAACTTGCTTCTTTTTCACTTCTTTTTGCTCCCAAAAGATTTACCAAGATGAAAGAACAAGTTTTTATGTTGGGAACATAGGGTTTAGTTGGGTAAAAACCAAGCAAATCAAGCTTTGTAAAGCTTGAAAATGGTGGACAATGGGAGAGGAGGGAGACGGCAAGGAAGAAAAGGATAAGGATTTCTGATTTTTTTTCTTTTGTTTTCTATCCATTAAGTCTTTTTAAACATATTAGTGCCTGTGTCAACATTTGATTGGGTGGGAGAATAGTAATGACATCATAATAATGTCAAAATCCTCATTTTTTCGCATTTTCTATCCTTTTCTTGTCTATTTAATTTCAATTAAAATTTTAACAACATTTATTCATATTTTATGTTATATAAATTATTTATTTAACTGGACAAGTTGGCCAAAAATCATCTCTGAAGATGAAATGACCAAAATGCCCTCCGTTTGGCTTAACATGCCAAAATTGTGTGTACCGATAGAAAAATTTTTTCTAAGTATTTTCTTGGCATTCTAATGCCATAAGAACCTCAATGACCCTTCTTTGGAGTCCCAAAAATTATTTTATAATTTTTTCCCTAGGTCTAGGGTTGTTAACGGCCTTCACTGTCACTTCCGCTTCGGGTTACTCATCACTGGGGTTTCGGCTCGTTTAACCTTAGTGTATTTCATTCCTATA
Organism: Hevea brasiliensis; assembly: GCF_030052815.1. Lineage (NCBI taxonomy): Eukaryota > Viridiplantae > Streptophyta > Magnoliopsida > Malpighiales > Euphorbiaceae > Hevea > Hevea brasiliensis. The sequence goes on along the minus strand of NC_079499.1, from coordinate 32,684,435 downwards.
AATTTTTCTTGATTGTTATGAGCATTATTTAGTTTCTTTATAACTCCTCACTCTAGTTTATTTATAATTTCAAACATTCTAGCTGCCTGGACTGACATTGGTCACCAGAATGGTAGACTGTACGGACTAGCTAAAGCGAGGATGTTACAGCAAGAATGAATGAGGAAGAAGACTTTTTGTTTTTTTTTGTTCCTTTCTTTTATGCATTTTTTTAATCCTTTAGGAAGACCACAATTATCCAAAATTAATTTTTTTTAATTATAATGCTTATTGCATCATGCATAATGTCATCACTTTTCACTTTTTCTTTTTTTTTTATTTATTTTTCTATTAGTTCTTTAATTTAATTCCCGACTCCGAAATTTTCTTTTCTTTGATTTTATTTGACACTTAGGTCAAGAGTCAGCTCCAGGGGCCAATTAACCAAATTGTCACTCGATGGTTCGACTCGGTTTGCAAATAATTCAATATTTCTTTCGGATCCCTGACCTAATTATTTGACTAGCTTAACATTTCTTTTTTGTGATTTTCTCTTTTCCACTGTGTTCGCAATAGTCCTAAAGACCGCAGCGTCACATTTTACTGTTCGAAATTTGAGTTTAAATCGACTTCGCAGTCCTTCCCGAGAAGGTCACCCATCGCTGTGACCCTCGGCTTATTTAACCTCTTATGTTCTGTTTTTCTTATTTATACTTAACTAATTGACAATTAATAATTATTTGTGTTTAGGGCTTATCTAGTTATCTTAGATGTGGTTCTAATCCCCTTAATTGTCCGGACTGACACCGGTCACTAGAAAAGTGAAATATAACAGGCTATACAATTAGGAGTGTTACACATTCTATCCCAAAATACTGTATTTATATGTTCACTAATCTCACTTAGTAGAGCACTAATCTTAATTAAAGGATTAAATTAATCCAAGTCCCTTTAATTGCAATTATACCCTCATATTTCACTATTTATATTATATACCCAATTTCTTATTTTTATAACATTTTTAAAATTTATTACTACTTATTTTTAATGGAAATTTAGGTCAAAAGTCAACTCTATGTGTCAATTGACCAAAATGCCCCTCCTCGGGTTGTTTTCCCGATTTTTTGGTAATACTAATTTTTATCAGTTTCTTGATTTTTCGTTTTTCTGTCTACTAATTCATTAATTTTTCTTTGACATTTCTAATGTCATTTATACCTTAATAGATGTTTAATTAGGTGCCAAAAATATTTCCCAAGGTTCCCCGTGGTCCAGGGCTAGTGAACGGTCCTCGCTGTAACTTCCCAGTGCGGTCACCCATCATTACGGTTTCTGGCTCGTTTAACCTAATTATGTTTCATTGCTCTTACTTTTCCTCTATTTTTCTTGTATTTTCTTATCATGTATTTCATCATTTTATGTCTCTTCACTAACATTTAAGTATAATTCTCGACATCCTAACTATCCGGACAGACAGCAGTCACCGGAACAGTAGAACACACTACTTAATGTAAGGGTGTTATAATTCTCCCCTCCCCTTAAAATAAATTTTGTCTTGAAATTTTACCTGGCATCAGTCTTTGAACAGCTGTGGGTGCTGCCTCCTCATACCCTTCTCTCGTTCCCAAGTAGCTTTTTGCCCTGAATGATGGTTCCATAGCATTTTCACCAGTGGTATCTGCTTGTTCCTCAGTTGCTTCACCTCATATGCCAGAATCTTTTTAGGTTCTTTCTCATATGAGAGTTCTGGATTTACCTCAATCTCTTCAACAGATAATACATGAGATTGGTTGGATCTATACCTCCTTAACATAGACACATGGAAGACATTATGTATCTTCTCCAACTTTGGAGGTAGTGCCAATCGATATGCCAGAGGACCCACTCTTTCCAGAACCTCATATGGTCCAATGAAACAAGGACTCAGTTTTCCCTTTCTGCCAAATCTCATAATTTTCTTCCAAGGGGAAACCTTGAGGAATACCTTGTCACCCACTGTGTACTCAATGTCTTGCCTCTTCAAATCAATGGAGGACTTCTGACGGTCTGATGCAGCCTCAAGGCGATCTCTGATCAGTCTGATTTTCTCCTCTGTTTACTGAACAATTTTTGGCCCAATCATCTTTCTTTCACCCACTTCATCCCAACACAGGGGAGTTTTGCACTTTCTGCCATACAAGGCTTCATATGGAGGCATCCCAATGCTTGATTGGTAGCTGTTGTTATAAGAAAACTCAATCAAAGGCAAGTGTATAACCCAACTACCCTCAAACTCAATTACACAAGCCCGTAGCATATCCTCTAATATCTGAATTACCCTCTCAGACTGGCCATCTGTCTGTGGGTGGAATATCGTGCTGAAGTTCAATTTAGTTCCTAGGGCTCCTTGAAGACTACCATAGAATCTAGAAGTGAACCTAGGATCTCTGTCAGATACAATTGATATTGGCACTCTATGTAGTCTCTCAATCTCATCTATGAACAATTTGGCCAATCTCTCTAAGCTATAGTCCATCCGGACTCGCAGAAAATGAGCAGACTTGGTCAATCTGTCCACTATGACCCATACTGCATCATGACTCTTTTGTGTTCTTGGAAGTCCCATTATAAAATCCATAGTTATCCTTTCCCATTTCCATTCAAGTGCTGGCAATGGATGTAGTAAACCAGTTGGGACTTGATATTCTGCCTTCACTTGCTGATAAGTTAGGCATTTGGACACAAAATCAGCTACATCCCTTTTCATGCCCATCCACCAATAATGCTCTTTTAATCCTCTATACATCTTAGTACCACCAGGGTGCATAGCAAAAGGAGACTCATGTGCTTCCTTCATAATGATTTGTCTCAAGTCAACATCATTAGGAATGCACATTCTGCCCTGATGTAAAAGTAAGCCATCATCTCTCACAGAGAATTCAGGTTTCTTGCCATCCTAAGCTTTCTTCATCAATTTCTGATATTTCTCATCATTTTGTGCAGCCATTTTAATCTGATCGGTCAACACTGGCTGTACATGCCATGCAACTACTGTCTGTCCCTCATCATTAATCTCCAAACTGGCATGCAGTACTTTCAACTCATGTACCATGGACAAAGGAGAAATTCTTAGACTTACCATAGTCTTTCGACTTAAGGTGTCAGCCACAATATTTGCTTTTCCTGGCTGATAGTCTATCAGACAATCATAGTCTTTTATTAGTTCTAACCATCTCCTCTATCTCAAATTCAATTCTTTTTGAGTTTCTAGATACTAGAAACTCTTATAATCTGTGTAAATGTAACACTTCTCCCCATACAAATAGTATTTCCAGATCTTTAGAGCAAATACAATAACTGTAAGCTTTAAGTCATGTGTCGGGTAGTTCCTGTCATGCGATTTTCAGCTGGTATGATGCATATGCAATGACATTTTGATCTTGCATCAGTATACAGCCTAACCCACTGTGAGAAGCATCACTATAAATTGTGTATTCTTTACCCGGGGTAGGTAAAGTTAGGACTGGAGCTTCAGTCAAACATCTTTTCAATTCATCAAAACTCTACTGGCATTTATCCATCCACTGAAATTTCACATCTTTTCGAAGTAGCTTAGTCAGTAGAGAAGCCAACATAGAGAACCCTTTCACAAATCGACGGTAGTATCCAGCTAAACCCAGAAAACTGCGAATTTCTGTGACATTTTAGGTGGTTTCCAATTAAGGATAGTTTCTACCTTGCTAGGATCTACCTTAATCCCTTCAGCTGACACAATATGTCCCAAGAAAGAGATTTCCTTCACCCAAAATTCACATTTTGACAATTTAGCGTACAACTATTTCTCTTTTAAAGTTTGCAGTACAATCCTTAAGTGTCTATCATGATCCTCTGCACTCCTCGAATACACTAAGATGTCATTAATAAACACCACCACAAACTGATCTAAGTATGGTCTGAAGATAGTGTTCATCAGATCCATAAATACAGCTGGAGCATTGGTTAATCCGAATGGCATGACCAAGAACTCATAATGGCCATATCAAGTTCTCAAAGCAATTTTAGGGATACTCTGCTCTTACACCTTCAACTGATAATAACCAGATCTCAAGTCAATTTTGGAGAACCCAACTGCACCCTTCAATTGGTCAAACAAGTCATCGATGCGGGGCAATGGATATCTGTTCTTTATTATCACCTTATTTAACTGCCGGTAGTCAATACACAAATGGAGAATGCCATCTTTCTTTTTAACAAACAACACTAGCGCTCCCGAGGGTGACACACTAGGGTGGATGAATCCCTTTTCTAGCAACTCTTGCAACTGCACCTTCAACTCCTTTAATTCAGCAGGTGCCATTCTGTATGGAGTAAGGGAAATTGGATCCACACCAGGCATAACATCTATTTCAAGCTGCACCTCCCTTTCCGGAGGTAATCCTAGCAACTCATTAGGAAACACATCCAAAAAATCACATACTGTAGGGATATCTCTCAATGTTGGACTCCCTACTTGGGTATCTATCACATGAGCTAGATAAGCTTTAAACCCCTTTCTGATCATTTTTGTAACACCCCTATGTTCGGTAGTGCGTTCTACTGTTCCTATGACCAGTGTTGTCCGGACAGCTAGGATGCCTAGAACTACACTTAGATATTGATGAGGAGACATAAAATAATGAAATACAAGAAAAGAAAATACAAGAAAGACAAAGGAAAAATAATAGTAATGAAATGTAACCAAGTTAAACGAGCCGAGAACCCTAGCGATGGGTGACCGCACCGGGAAGTCGCGGCGTGGACTGTTGACTAGCCTTGGACTGCGGGGAACCCTGGAAAATATTTTTAGGACTTAAATAAATGTCTATTGAAGTGTAAATACCATTAGAAATATCAAAGAAAAATTAATTAATTAGTACAAAGAAAAGTGAGAAATCGAAAAAAAGGGACAAAACCCAGTGTTACCGAAAAATTGGGAATGCAACCCGAACAGGGGCATTGTAGTCATTTGATACCACGAGTTGTCTTTTGACCTAAATTTTAATTAAAAATATATGATATTACACTTGGAAAATGTCATGAAAAATTAAATTAGTGGTACCTAATGTAAATAGCAAAAATTGAGAGTTAAATGTGAAAAAATGAAACATTAGAATAAAAAAAAAATTAACCTTCACATAGTGCTCCACTAACTCACTTAAGTGGACCACTAAAGCTTCATTTGGGCAGAATATTTTCATCTTCTTCAACCTTCCCAAAGGGCAGCCAAAACCAAGAATGAAATTCCTCCATGGCCGCATGGGTTGAAGCTTCATGCAAGCTTGATCTAAGCCACTTTCCATGCACTTTCCTTCATTAAAAGTTGTCCACACACCTTGGGCAGTAGATAGGCAGCAAGAAGATCAAGTTTTGGAGAGGTTTTGAAGAGTTTCCAAAGTGGTAAGTTTGTGTTTTTTATTATTGCTTCATTAAAGTTAGTAAGGATATTATGGGTACTTGAATTGTGGAGAGATTTTTGAGGTTTGATGTTTAAAGGGAGATGTGTACTTTTGGCAGCCATGGAAACTCCTTAAGGGCAGTTTATTCTTGCTTGTAAATGGTAGATTAAAGGGTTGATTAAGTGTTTAAGTGTGTAGGAATTAATTTGGGTGATGTGTACTAAGTATATGTGAATGTGTACTTGAATTTGGAAGCTTGGAAATTAATGGAGAGTGATATATGAATTGGCAGCTTGAATGGTGAACCATAAAAATGTTATTTTATGTTTGGTTTATAGAATATTAATGTTGAATTGTGGTACTTGTTATGGCAGCTTGTGTATATGTATGATGGTGTGAGGTTGGACATGTAAATGAGTTAGATTAGGTGATTGAATTGTTTGTAAATTGAATTGGGTAAATTCTGTACTATAAGGTGCATATTGAGTGTGGTTATAAGCTGCCAAAGTGACCAAAAATATGTTGTGAAATGTGTTTAGGTTATGGTACAAAACAGAAATGGCATGAATGTGTAATTTGGTAGGTGTTAAATGTATCCTTGATGAGTGATGGACAATGTGCAATAGGGCAGTGTGCATTTTGGCCTAGAACTTTAAGTGTGTGGCTCCAATTGGTATGAAACCAATTGGATGTGAAACTAGGCACAAAATGTGCCAACTTTCATGAAGGAAGTTTACCAAAATTCTGCTTGTAAGGTAACTTGAAAAATGACCAAATCAGGATTAGTGCAATTAAGGCCTGAAAATTGACCATTTGGGCAGCAGTTAGTGTTTAGGCCATAACTCACTCAAAACAGGTTCAATTGACCTGAAATTTTTACCATGAATATTTGAGTCATATATCTACAAGTCTTATGAAGACACCAAAGCCCAGAAATGACCATAATCAAGTCAAATAGCTTGCACAAGTTCGGGTCCAAAAACTAGCCGAACCAAAATTGACCTAAAATGACTTAAAGTGACCAATTTTGGTATATTCTGACCAGCAATAGTAAAATGACCATAACATGGTCTAGTAAACTCAGAATGACCTGAAATTTTTCCCCGCGTGCAATAAGACATAGAACTACAAGTTTGTAGTTTTGACCAAAACCCTAAAACCAAGGGAACTAGGTCATCCGGCTAGGTAAAACTAGTATCCCGGAATCCAGCAAATTGCAAGAAAACGCAATATATATGGAAATGAATTGGGTAACATGTACCAACCCTAAAAGGCTACAAATGTGACATATTAGTAACATTAAAACCTAATTTATCTAGAATGGATTGAGGGTCGACATATTAGGTTGACTAAGCAAATAATAGAATTCAGTGAATTAATTATCAAGCATTATCATTAGAGACAGTTTAAATGAGTACTGAAACACTTCAAATTGTGTTTCTCAGTTAGCAAAGACTCAGGGAAAGGGAAGGAAACACTGAGTCAAGGCCAGGAGACGGTTATCAGAGGTTTGTGCACAATAGTTATTTCTTTTGAATTTTTCAATTGAAATAAACTATGATTATTTGTATATTATTGTTTTAAATTGTGTTTGTGCACAATAATTTTGATTTCTTATTTTCTAACTTAAAAATTTATTTGAACATTATAGTTTTAAATTGTGTCTATGCATAATACTTTTTATATTCACTGCTTTTACTAGAAAAGTTATTTGGAGAAATGAGTTATGAATAATTTTTTATTGTTTTGGCTTTGAGAATCTTATTTGGAAATTATTGTGTTGCCTACTTTGCAAATGGAAATTTTGAGATAAATATGATTTGTGGTTTGTATGAAATATTTAAATATTGTGATTTGGAATTGTTTTGATTTACACTTGGCATGACACTGTTACTATGTTCCTCCTCCATTTATGGGGTGAGTGTGATATATTCCTCCTTCTTTGACTTATCAGTCTGGGGTGAGTGTGATTATGCTCCTCCCACTTTGACTTGCCAGTTTGAGGTGAGTGTGGATGAGTACTCATTATATAGCTAGCTTCCTCCCTCATTGATTTTGATTAGTAGGGCTGTAGATTGCTTTGTCGTGGTGTACAACATGGCATTAATCGGAAATTTTGTATCATGGCTTAAGTTGTGTATGAATTGGCAACACTGTGTTTATTAAATTATTTGACTCAAAATGTTTCTATAATGAGCTTTGATAATTTGCGAAATGTAATTGTGCAGTATTTAAATTGTGTTATTAATTTACAAAATGGTATTATTCAGTTATTTAATCAAATTTTGTTATTGATTGGCAAAACTATATTATTCAGTTATTTGATCAAATGGTATTATTGATTGGCAAAACTGTATTATTTAGTTATTTGATCAAATTTGTGTTATATGAACTTTGTAAATTGTGAACTATTTGATTTGTGAATTGTCAATAAAAGATTTATGTATTGCATTTCAAATTGTTATTGTGCACCACTAAGTAAATTTTACTCAGCGATAGCTTTTCATTCTTTATCGCAGTGAAATGATGACTGTGAGCGATGACTAGGCTGCTAGTGCTTCAGTGAGACATCATCGGGTATATTGAGTATACCATATTTTGCATTGTATTATAATGTATTTTCACTATATGTATATAATGTTCTTGGTTTTAAGCAGTTGTAAATTAAAACTGCACATTGAAGTTGTAAAATAAATTATAAATTATTTTGGGCTTGTAAAATTTATACTATATTTCTTTTATCTCAGCCTTTGGAAATATTTAAAAATTATTGTGATTTTGAGTTGAGAAACATATTGTGTTGATTAAATGTTGGAGTTTGAGATTGAGAAATATATTTGAAGTGCTTTTTATAGGTTTTTGAAGAACTGCTTTATTCAAAATACAGATGGCACTCCGCCAAAATCTTTATAGAAATTACTAATAATTCAAATGTGTTAGCTGTTTCACTTCGGTTAAAAAAAAGTTTTTAATACCTGTAAATAGCGCTCACCACTATAAAAAGAAGTAAGAAAAGTTTTAAAATCCCTTGTAGTATATTTAATGGGTTATTAGTAGACAAAGTTAGTAATTCATTAGGTATACTACGGGATCATGTTATGCCTTACAGAGGGGTAGGGTGTGACAATTTTCCTAGCTAGTGCAGCCGAAATAATGTTTGATGGTAATAACTATCTCTCCCCATGTATTACCACATCACTATACTGAGGGAGACCAAAAGTGACTGTCTTCAGTCTACAGTTAATCATGGCGTGATGTCTAGCTAACCAATCCATGCTCAAGATGATATCATAATCTCTGAAGGGCATTTCTATCAAATCGGATAGAAAAGTATGTCCTTGGATCACCAAAGGACAATCCTTATACATTTTATTGACCCTAACCTCTTATCCTAATGGACTAGTTACTAGCACCTCAAAATCTATTTTTACACAAGGAACAACCAAATAATCAATAATGCTAGCATTGACATACGAGTGGGTAGAACCTGGATCAGACAACAAAAACACATCTTGATTAAAAGTTGAAAAGGTACTAGCAACTATGTCTGAAGTCTTAGCCTCTTCTCGCTATCTCATTGTGTAAACTCTGGCTCGAGCTTGGTTAGGCTTATTTACTGTGCTCTGACTTCTTGGGGTACTACCTCTACCTCTGCCTCTACCTCTGCCTCAGCTAGCTGACTGTGAACCCCTCGGTGTAGAGGCTTGGGCTGATCTGTAACACCCTCTCGGTAGCAACTCCGTACATTCTACTGTTTCGGTGACCGGTGTCAGTCCGGACAGCTAGAACGTTTGGAAAAATATTTAAACTAAAGTGAGGAATCATAATTAACTCAAATATTAATAAGAAAATTTTAGTAAAAATTTTAGAAATAAAATACAACCAAGTTAAATGAGCCGGTGCCCAAGCGATGGGTAACCCAGAGGGAAGTTGCGGTTATCTCAACTAGGAGCCCTAAACCTGGGGAAAAATTCATAAAATAATTTTTGGGACTCCAGAGAAGGGTCATAGAGGTTCCTATGGCATTAGAATGCCAAGAAAATATTTAGAAAAACTTTTCAATCGGTACAGACAATTTTGACCCGTTAAGCCAAACGGAGGGCATTTTGGTCATTTCGCCTTCAGAGACGATTTTTGGCCGACTTGTCCAGTTGAGTAAATAATTATTATGACATAAAATATGAATTAATGTTAATAAAAAATTAATTTAAAGTTAGTAGAAAAGAAAAGAAAATAAAAATAAGGGAAATTAGGGATAATGACATCACATGATGTCATTTACTTACTCCCAACCAATCAAAATTTAACAAGCCTTCTTAAATCACTTAAAAGAGTCAAAATGGACCAAAAAAATTCTAGTCTTCTTCTTCTTCTTCAGCCAGCCAAAAATCCCTTCCCTTTTCCTCCATAGCTCTTATTCTCTTATACCTTAAAACCTTTGATTTCTTACCCCAAAATCTATAAAGTCATTCACTAAAATTTGTCACTCAACCTTGCTAGAGTGTTTGGCAGCCTAGAAAAAGAAAGAAAGTGAAGTTCAAGCTTGGGAAAATTCTGCCCTACTAAGGTTAGTGCCTATTTGTACATATATATCTCTTATTCCATGTTAGAGACTTAAAATGAGTAAGAATTTGTAAATTAAATGAATAAAATTTATGTGTATGTACACCATGGATTTCGGCAGCCCTAAGGAAGGGATGAGATTGATTGTTTTTGATGGACTTAGAGTGGACTAGAGATCATGTTTAAAGTATATATATATGGGGATAATGAATTAGTGAGTTAACTAAGGTATCTTGTGAAAATTTGAAATGGGAATTAGGGTTTTGGGAGTGAAACTTGGACTTCGCTTATGTAATGGTAAATGAATATTTTAATGGTCAATTAGTGACCATTTGAGGGAAGTTGACCACAACTTGAAGTGAATTATGGCATTGCAAACTGATTTGGTATGCTGCCTAGTGTAACCAGCAGGGTGGCTGTGAGTCCAGCCTACTTGGACAGCCATAACTTTAGCTGTGTAGGTTCAATTGGTGTTTGGCCAATTGGACATGAAACTAGACACATAATGGCATAATTTTGGTGAAGAAACCATGCCAAAAAGACCAAAGAAAGTGGACCAAAAACTGGCCCCAATCCGGATGTCCTGCAACCAGATTCTGCAGAATGACCAAATGAATAGTAATTGTTCATTTGGCCATAACTCATTGTAGAATGACCCAATTGACCTGAAAGTTTTACAACAACAAGTTAAGATATAGACAAACAACTTTCATGAAGAAACCTACCCCAAATTATGACCAGAACCTATCCAACAAGGCAGTTGCAGTCACTGTTCACTGCACTGTAGATATGGTCAGTTCTGCAATTTTTCAATCCGGCCAGCTGTGGTTTTTGGACCATAACTGGAGCTACAAAACTCCAAATAAAGTGATTCAAAAAAAGAAATTCAACTAGACAAAATAAGGAACAACTTTCATGTTTATCACTTTCTCAAATTCCCATTGAAACAGTAACTAATGGAACAGTAAAATTAGGGTACAAAAACTGAAAATTCTGTCCCCTTAGTTTTAAGTTTAGAAATGGTATTGGTGATTAATGCCAACAAGTTTTGAATGCAAAATGTGGTATGTTGGGAGTGTTAAAACCAATGTACCTATTTTCTATGCAAAATTCAACATTTTTGTTGACCAATGAGGTGAATAGTAACACCAAAGCTTGAAAATCAAAAAATTACAAAATTCAAAAGTATCAAATGCCCTAGTATACCTAACAAGATTGGTTTGGATAGTTTGGCATGCCAATAGGGTTCAGTTAGCAGTACTGCACATGGCATTATGCCATTCTGTGATTTCATGGCTTTTAGCCATTCTGACATTGTGTTGAGACTTGGCCTTGTGCCTAATGTTATTCTGACTTATTAGGCATTACATTGCCTGCCGGAGATACATATGTGACCGATGGTGTGACGGCCCGAGGTACTTGATACCCAGTGCCAGTTTACCCGTTTATCCAGTCCAGTCGTCCAGTATAGGTTACTTGGGCAACCGAACATAAAAGTGGCCAAATTTAATGAAATAATGAATATAACAAGTACAAAATAAGTAAGATTACAACTACTCATCGAAAATTTATTTGAAATAAAACATCAATACATTCACTGCATATTTACTTTCTGTTATTTATTTTTATTTTATTATTGCACCACTAAGCATTATTGCTTAGCGCGTTGCTTTTGCCACGCGTAGGTTCTGGAGATACTGACCGAGAGCCCAGTAGACCGCAGACTGGGTGAGATCTCCTGCAGCTCTGCATAGTGTCCGTGTCACCTCACCATCTACAGTGCATTGGTAGGACACTAGGTTTCATTTTGGTATTTTGTAACTAACTTTTATTTTCTCATATGTAATTGAACTTATGTAATGTATTTTGATGTTCATGTATATAATGAAAATTGTGGTTATGAATGGAAAATTCGAGTATTTATTTATTGTTTGTATATGAGTACCATGAGAAATGAATGTTTGAGTAATGGAAATGTTGTTGAAAATCATATTGAGACTTTGTTGATGAAATGGAGTTGGGATTGTTTGGAAATGATTTTGGAAGTGTTTTTCACATGTTCCGAAGAACTGTTTTCTCCATTTTTAGCCGGTACTCTACCGGATTTTCTATAAAATTTTCGGAACCTCAAATAAATTATAATTTCAATAAATGACTTAAATGAATTATATTTCACAAGTTCTATTTAAAACTATGATAAAAATTAATTAAGAAAAAATAGAGTGTTCCGGTACACCGTGCCACATAACTTACTCGGATATACTGTAGACGGGTAAGGGGTGTCACATGATCCCTCTAATATCGCAGATGGTCCAGAATGGCATGGATTGATACAATCTTTTACAAAATGTCTAGTCCCTCCACAGTTAAAACATGCGCCTGTGGCTTTGAAGCATACCCTACCATGTATTCTGTCACATTTCTCACATTGATGAACCGATAATGCCCCTCTAGGTGTCTGCTGGGTCTGCTGACCAGATCAGGGTGGTCTCTGGCCAGAAAATCTGCCTCTCCCAAATTTACGGGAGCTAGATCCCCCAAAATTCTTCCTTTTTCCTGAACCACTTTCAGGTGCTTGACCAATAGCCTTTTCAGTCTTCTCTTTCTCTTGTGTACCCGTTTTAACGGCCCCTTCTAGTTTTATCCTTTCCAGTTCCAGGGCCTGTGAGATCAACTCAGAGAAATTTTGATGTCAGAATTCCACAACTTGCATTCTCAAATTAGGCCTTAACCCAGCCTCAAACCGCTTACACCTATCTCTAGGAGTAGAAACTAGGCTTCTAGCATAGTGGCTCAATCGAGAGAAATCTCTCTCATACTCTACTGTGGTTCTGTTCCCTTATTTCAAACTCATAAATTCTTGTAACTTCATATCCACATAAGCATCAGGGACTCACTTCTGTTAAAACTCCCTTAGAAAATCTGACCAGGTAAGAACTGGAGGCTCTACCAGGCCACAGGGGATGGTCTTCCACCATTCATAGGCATCCCCTTGTAGAAGTGATACAGAGTATTCAAATTTTAGTTCTTCAGCACACTGTAACTTCCTAAACACTCGTTCCATCCTTTCTAACCACAGTTCTGCTCCCAGTGGATCCACAGTTCCCTTGAATTATGTAGCCTCAAACTTCAATAATTTCTCATACTGTCTTGCTAGGGGCTGTGGTTGTGTAGCACCCCTAAGTTCGGTAGTGCGTTCTACTGTTCCGGTGACCAGTATTGTCCAGACAGCTAGAATGCCTAGAACTACACTTCGATATGAGTGAGGAGACATTAAATAATGAAATACAAGAAAAGAAAATACAAGAAAAATAAAGAAAAAATAATAGTAAAGAAATGCAACTAAGTTAAGCGAGCCGAGAACCCTAGCGATGGGTGACCGCATCGGGAAGTCACGGCGTGGACCGTTGACTAGCCCTGGACCGCGGGGAACCCTGAAAAATATTTTTAAGAGTTAAAGAGACATCAATTGAAGTAGAAATATCAAAGAAAAATTAAATAATTAGTACAAAGAAAAGCGAGAAATCGAAAAACGGACAAAACCCGGTGTTATCGAAAAATCGGGAATGCAACCCGAACAGGGACATTATGGTCATTTGACACCCCGAGTTGTCTTTTGACCTAAATTTCCATTAAAAATAAATAATATTACACTTGGAAAATGTCATGAAAAATTAAATTGGTGGTACCTAATATAAATAGCAAAAATTGAGAGCTAAATGTGGAAAAATGGAACCTTAGAATAAACAATGATTTAATTCTTACATAGTGGTCCACTAACTCATTGAAGTGGACCACTAAAGCTTCATTTGGGCAGAATATACATCTTCATCTTTAACCTTAGAACCAGCAGAAAATTTGCTCCTAAAAAACTCCATTGACGCATGGTTGAAGCTCTATGCATATGAGATTCAAGCTTCTTTCCTTCTACCTTCCTTCATCAAAGTTAGTCTACACCACTTGGGCAGTAGATTGGCAGCAAGAAGACCAATTTTGGTGAAGATTTAAGAAGTCTCATCCATAGGTAAGTTTGAGTTTTTGAATGTTGCTTTGTTAAAGTTTGTAAGGGTGTTATGGGTGTTTGATTTATGGAGAAATTTTTGAGTTTTGCTGTTGAATGGGAATGTGCACTTTTGGCAGCCATGGAAACACCTTGAAGGCAGTTTAATTGTGCTTGTAAATGGTGAATTAAATGATTGATTAAATGTATATTGTGTAGGAAATTGTTTGGGTAATGTATACTTAGTATATGTAAATGTAAAATAAGATTTAAAGCTTGGAAAGTAATGGAATGTAAGTGTACCATTGTGGCAGTTTGTTAACTCTTGAAGAATGCTGGAATTCATGCTTGGTTTATGGAATAATGATGTTAAAATGTGTTGGTTGTTATGGCAGTTTGAATGTATGTATAGTGGTGTGAAGGTTGGACATGTGAATGAGCTTGGTTATGGAGTTAAATTGTTGTAAATTGAGTTGGGCAAATTCTGCACTTGTTGGTGCACATTGAATGTAATTATAAGCTAGCAAAATGACCTATAACGTGTTATGAATTATGTTTAGGTCGTGGTACAACCAGAATCAGTTTGAATGTTAAGTTTGGTGAGTGTTAAAAGTGATGTTTGATATGTATGCAAGAATTGCAATAAGGCAGTTTGTATTTTAGGCCTATAACTTTAAGTGTGTGGCTCCAATTGGTATGAGACCAATTGGAGGTGAAACTAGGCACAAAATGTGCCAACTTTCATGAAGGAAGCTTGCCAAAATTCTGCTTGCAAGGTAGCTTGAAAAATGACCAAATCCGGATTAAGTGCAAATGAGGCCTGAAAATTGACCATTTGGGCAGCAGTTAGTGTTTAGGCCATAACTCACTCAAAACAGGTCCAATTGATCTGAAATTTTAACCATGAATAGTTAAGACCCATATCTACAAGTCTTATGAAGACACCAAAGCCCAGAAATGACCATAAGTAAGTCAAACAGCTTGCAAAAGTTCAGGTCTAAAAACTGGCCGAACCTAAAATGACCTAAAGTGACCTAAAATGACCAATTTTGGTGCAATTTGACAAGCAATAGTAAAATGACCATAACTTGGTCTACATAACTCAGAATGACCTGATATTTTGCCCCGTGTTCCATAAGACATAGATCTAAAAGTTTGTAGTTTTGACCGAAATCCGAAAACCGAGGGAACTAGGTCGTCCGGCTAGGTCAAACTAGTATCTCGGAATCCAGTAAATCGCAAGAAAATGCAGTATACACGGAAATGAATTTGGTAACATGTACCAACCCTAAAAGACTATCGAATGTGACATATTAATGACATTAAAACCTAAATTACCTAGAATGTACCAAGGGTCGACATAGTAGGTTGACTAAGCGAATAAATGAATTCAGTGAATTAATTATCAAGCATTATCGTTAGAGACAGTTTAAATGAGTACTGAAACACTTCAAATTGTGTTTCTCAGTTAGCAAAGACTGAGGGAGGGGAAGGAAACACTGAGTCAGAGCCAAGAGACAGTTATCAGAGGTTTGTGCACAATAAGTATTTCTTTTGAATTTTTCAATTGAAATAAATTACGATTATTTATATGTTGTTGTTTTAAATTGTGTTTGTGCACAATAGCTATTCCTTTTAAATTTTCAATTGAAATAAATTATGATTATTTGTATGTTATTGTTTTAAATTGTGTTTGTGCACAATAGTTATTTCTTTTGAATTTTTCAATTGAAATAAATTATAATTATTTGTATGCCATTATTTTAAATTATGTTTGTGCACAATAATTTTGACTTCTAATTATCTACTTAAAAATTTAATTGAACATTATCGTTTTAAATTATGTCCGTGCACAATACTTTTATATTCACTGTTTTTACTAGCAAATTTATTTGGAGAAATGAGTTATGAATAATTTTTTATTGCTTTGATTTTGGGAATATTATTTGGAAATTATTATGTTGCCAACTTTGCAAACGGAAATTTTGAGATAAAATGTGATTTATGGTTTGTATGAAATATTATGACTTGAAATTGTTTTGATTCACACTTGGCATGACACTGTTACGATGTTCCTCCTCCATTTATGGGGTGAGTGTGATATATTC
Source organism: Hevea brasiliensis (assembly GCF_030052815.1). NCBI lineage: Eukaryota > Viridiplantae > Streptophyta > Magnoliopsida > Malpighiales > Euphorbiaceae > Hevea > Hevea brasiliensis. The sequence goes on along the minus strand of NC_079499.1, from coordinate 32,668,371 downwards.
CTCCCTCTTTGACCTATCAGTCTGAGGTGAGTGTGATTATGTTCCTCCCTCTTTGACTTGCCAGTCTGAGGTGAGTGTGGATGAGTACTCATTATTCAGCTAGCTTCCTCCCTCATTGATTTCGATTATTGGGGTGAGTGTGTCTTGTCGTGGTGTACAACACGGCATGTGTGGAAAAAAATTGTGTCATGGCCTAAATTATGTTATCGATTGGCAACATTGTATTATTCAGTTATTTGATCGAATTGTGTTATTGATTTGCAAAACGGTATTATTCAGTTATTTGATCGAATTGTGTTATTGATTTGCAAAACGGTATTGTTCAATTACTTGATCAAATTTGTGTTAGATGAATTTTGTAAATTGTGAATCATTTGATTTGTGAACTGTCAATAAAAGATTTATATATCGCATTTCAAATTGTTATTGTGCACCACTGAGTAAATTTTACTCAGCGATAGCTTTCATTCTTTGTCGCAGTAGACAGATCGACAGTAGCGTAGCTAGGCTGCTAGTACATTCAGCGAGAAATCATCGGGTATATTGAGTATACCATATTTTTCATTTTATATTGTAATGTATGTTCACTATATGTATATAGTGTTCTTGGTTTTGAGCAGTTGTAAATTAAAATTGTACATTAAAGTTGTAAAATAAATTATGAGTTATTTGGACTTGTAAAAATTGTATTATATTTCTTGTATCTCAGTCTTTAAAAAATTATTGTAGATTTGTGTTGAATTATGCTAGAGTTTGAGATTGAGAAAAATATTGAAGTGCTTTTTATAGGTTTTTGAAGAACTGTTTTATCCAAATTACGGAGGGCACTCTGCCAAAATTTTTTTTACAGAAATTACTAATAGTCTAAATGTGTTAGTTAATTCACCTCAGTTCAAAAATGTTTTTAACACCTGTAAATAGTGCTCACCACTGTAAAAGAAGTAAGAAAAGTTTTTGAAAATCCCTTGTAGTGTATTTAATGGGTTATCAGTAGGCGAAGTTGGTAATTCATTAGGTATACTATGGGATCATGTTATGCCTTATAGAGGGGTAGGGTGTGACAGGTTGTGCTGCTGGTACTTGAGTTTGGGTTGGTGTTGGCAAATTCCCAGCCATTTTTTGGAACAACGTAGCCATCTACTGTGTAAACTGAGCAGGAAACTGCAGTACTTGAGGAGCTGGAGTGGCTGACCCACTCACATTCTGGAGTGTTGGGGCTTCCCCTTGTGCCTCAACCTCAACAGACTGTTCCACAGAATGATCTCCTTCTTCCATTCTGATTCCAATAATTTTTTACTCCCTGATAACGAACACAAGGAGGTTGACCTCTATTAGTTCACATTCATGATGTAAATATGTCATATGTATCAACTTAGGACACTTGAGTAGTTGTACTTATCAAAAGAAATAATCAAATTCACAATCAAAACTCAGTTCTAAATCGTGCTTTGATACCACTAAAACATGTCACACCATACCCCTCTCTAAGGCATAACATGATCCCATAGTATACCTAATGAATTACCGAACTTCGCCTACCGATAATCCATTAAATACACTACAAGGGATTTTAAACCAATTTTATTTCTTTTCGAAGGTGGGAAGCACTTTTGGTAGGAATCAAAAACTTTTATTTGAAGTTTAAATATTAGATAGAATTTTTGACAACTTTTATTGTGACACCCCTTGCTCGTCTACAGTATATCCGAGTAAGATATGTCACACAGTGTACCGGAATACTCTATTTTATCTCAATCATTTTTATTCTTCCTTAATTTATCTTTATCATAGTTTTGAAAATAATTTGTGAAATATAATTCATTTAAGTCATTTATTGAAATTATAATTTGTTTAAGGTTCCGAAAATTTTATAGAAAATCCAGCAGAGTACCGGCTAAAAATGGAGAAAAAAGTTCTTCGGCACCTGTGAAAAACACTTCCAATAATTATTTCCAATCATTCTCAAACTCCAATAATCATCATCAAAATCTCAATATTTTTCAACAACATTTCCATTTCTCAATCATTCATTTCTCATGATATTCATATACAAGCAATAAATAAATACTCAATTTTCCATTCATAAACACAATTTCCACTATTTACATTAACATCAAAATACATTACATAAGTCTCAATTACACATGAGAAAATAAAAGTTAATTACAAAATACCAAAATGAAACCTAGTGTCCTACCAATGCACTGAAGATGGTGAGGTGACACGGATACTATGCAGAGCTGCAGGAGGTCTCACCCAGTCTGTGGTCTACTGGGCTCTGGTCGATATCTCGGAACTCACGCATGGCAAAAGCAACGCGCTAAGCAATAATGCTTAGTGGTTCCAATAATAAAATAAAAAGAAATAATAGAAAATAAATATGCAGTGAATGTATTGATGTCTCATTGCAAATAAATTTTCGATGAGTATTTGTAGTCGTACTTATTTTGTACTGGTTATATTCATTATTTCATTAAATTTATCCACTTTCATTTTTGGTTGCCCAAGTAACATATACTGGACAATTGGACTGGATAAACGGGTAAACTGGCACTGGGTATCAAGTACCTCGGGCCGTCACACCATCGATCACATATGTGTCTCCCGATGTGCAACAGAACAGCTAATAAGCTATAATAACATTAGGCACAAGGCCAAGTATCAACATAATGTCAGAATGGCTAAAAGCCATGAAATCACAAAATGGCATAATGCCATATGCAGTACTGCTAACTGAACCCTATTGGCATGCCAAGCTATCCAAACCAATCTTGTTAGGTATACTAGGGCATTTTACAGTTTTGAGTTTTACAATTTTTGAATTTCAAGTTTTGGTGTTACTATTCACTTCATTAGTCAACCAAAATGTTTGACTTTTGCATAGACAATAGGTACATTGGTTTTAATACTCCCAACATAACACATTTTGCATTCAAAATTTGTTGGTATTGGTTGCCAATACCATTTCTAAGCTTAAAGTTAATTGAGCAGAATTTTCAGTTTTCATACCTTATTTTTACTGTTCTATTAGTCATTTTTGCAGTGGGAATTTGGCAAAATGATCAACATGAAGGTTGTTCCTTATTTTGTCTAGTTGAATTTCCTTTTTTGAATCGCTCCATTTGGAGTTTTATAGCTCAAGTTATGGTCCAAAAACCACAACTGGCCGGATTGGAATTTTTCTGGACTGACCATATCTACAGTGCAGTGAACAATTATTGCAACTCTCTTGTTGGATAGGTTCTGGTCATAATTTTGGGCGGCTTTCTTCATGAAAATTTTTGGTCTATATCTTAGCTTGTTTCTGGTAAAATTTTAGATCAATTGGACTATTCTACACTGAGTTATTGCCAAATGAACAATCACTGTTCATTTGGTCATTCTGCAGAAACAGACTGCAGGTCACCCGGATTGGGGCAAGCTTTTGGTCCACTTGGTTTGGTCTTATGGGCATGGTTTCTTCACTAAAGTTTTGCCATTATGTGTCTAGTTTCATGTCCAATTGGCCTTGTACCAATTAAACCTCTACAATTCAAGTTATAGCTGCCCAAACCTACTGGACTCATGTCCAATTCTGCAGGTCACCTAGGGTAGCCACACTAAACTCAAATCCAACATCCTTACTCACTTCAATTCCTTCTCACACGCATTCAAATGGTCACTAATTAACCATTACAAGGTTAATAAGCCATTACATGAGCAAACCCTATTGTTGTTAAGTGTCCACATTTTCCATGTTCATACATGCCTAAACTTTGTATTTCACTTACACAACTAGGTTCAATCACTCATTTAATACCAAGGGCAGCCCATGAACCACTTTACTTCAAGCAAACTCATCAACTCTAATCAACCCTAAGCTGCCAAAATTATAGGAAATAGATACACATAATTTTTATTTTATTTTTCTTACATTTTCTACTTATCTCATGGCATTAAGCATGAATTAAGTAAAAATAGTAAGAGTTTGGACACTAACCTTTAATGGAGTAAATTTTCAAGCTTGCAAAAGCTCTTCTTTGTCACTTCTTTTTGCTGCCTTAACCTTGCCCAAGGTGCAAAGACAATTTTTTATGAAAGGTTTAAGAGGTTTTATGAGGGAAATTGAAGGGAATCAAAGCTTAAAGAAAGAAAAAGCTATGGAGGAAGAAAGAAGGGTTCGACAACAAGAAAGGAGGAAGAGAAATCAGATTGTTTTCTTTCATTTTCTGCCCCATTTATTCATTTTAAATAGGTTATAGCCATGTGTCACCATGTAATTGGGTGAAGGCACACTAATGACATCATGTGATGTCATAAATTCCCATTTAATTCATTTTTTTTTCTTTTCATTTCTACTCATTTTCAATTCAATTTTTAGTAATATTTTTTCACATTTTATGTTATAATAATTATTTAATTAACTGGACAAGTCGGCCAAAAATCACCTCTGAAGGCGAAATGACCAAAATGCCCTTCGTTTGGCTTAACAGACTAAAATTGTCTGTACCGATTGAAAAATTTTTCTATGTATTTTCTTGGTATTCTAATATCATAGGAACCTCAATGACCCTTCTTTGGAGTCTTAAAAATAATTTTATGAATTTTCTCCTGGGTCTAGGGCTCCTAGTTGCGAGAACCGCAACTTCCCACTAGGTTACCCATCGCTAGGGCATCGGCTAATTCAACTTAGTTGTATTTTATTTCTAAAATTTTCCCTAAATTTTTCTTATTAATATTTGAGTTAATTATGGTTCCTCACTTTAGTTTAAATATTTTTCCAGACATTCTAGCTGTCCGGACCGACACCGATCACCGGAACAGTAGAATGTACAGAATTGCTACAAGGAGGGTGTTACATTTATTTTCCATAAATTTTTTAAAAAATTTGGCAGAGCGCCGTCTGTATTTTGAGAAAATAGTTTTTCAAAGCCCTGTAAAAAAAAAAAATAAAAAAAAACACTTCCAAATGATTTTCACAACTCCCAACCTCCCATACAACTCAAATCAACACAAGCAATCACAATTTCAATTCAAAATTCTCATCACAATATTTTTTTCAAGACAATTAAATAAAACTTATAATTGTTGCACTAAAATACTTAAATTACATACACAAGTTAAATTTACAAACATAAAATCCAAAAATAATTCTATTACAAATTTACTGTACAACTACTCAATTTTATATTAATACATATGACACTACAATATTTACATCAAAATAAATACATTGGGTATAGAATAATACCCATACAAAATTTAGAGGAGTCCACTATCTCAATTGTAATACCCCGAACCTTCGAGTTATGAATAGTACAATTTTTGGTCCATGACTAATACTATTCAAAGACACCTTGAGGACCAAAAATAAATAGAAAATTAATTGAGATAGACACAATAAAAATTCTAGTGAACAAAAAAGCTAAGGACTCATCGGGTATTATAAAAAGAAGGATTATGACCCGATGAGGGGCATTTTGGTCAATTCACCTCAAGAGTGACTTTTGACCAAAATGTCAATTAAATTAAATGAAATTAATGAATTGAATTATGGGGTAAAAATTAAAGAAAAATTCAAGTAAAAATATGTAAGGGAAAATTTAAGAAACGAAAACTTAAACTTTCATTTCCATTATGACAAAATTAAAATGAAAGACTTATGGGCTTTTGATAGTTAAATTTAATTATTTAATTAAAAGGAAAAATTAAGTGTAAATGTAAAAAAAAAGGAATAAAAATTTAAGTTTAATTATCTTTATGACACAATTAAAATTTATAATTTTAATAAGCTAATTTTGGGGATAAATAAATAAATAAATAAATATATATATATATATATATATATATATATATATATATATATATATATATATATATATATATATATATATATATATATATATATAAGAAGACAAATGTCTTCTTCATTTCTTTTTTTTCATAAGATGCCACCAACCTCTCCTCTCTCTTCCTCTCTCTCTCTTTTTCTCTTCTTCTTCCACTCCTTTCCCTCATTGATTTCCCCTCCTAAGTTTTAATTCCCTTAAATTCTCTTCGTAAATTCCATAGCCCACTAAAAGAAAACATCAAAGAGATCTTTGATTGAGAGATTGAAAGCAAGGAGAACAAAAGAGTTAGAAGAAATTGAAGATTAGAAGTGGTCACTTGAGGTAAGTTTCTTTTCATGTTAAATTAGTTGTATAAGCCTTGAATGAAGTTAACTTATGATGAAATTTCATGAGAAATTGAAAGAAAACATGCATGGAACCTAAACTAAGGTTTTGGCCAACTTAGGGAAAATTAGGGTTTTGATGTATTTTAGTTAAATTGATGATAAATATAAGTTAAATTGAGGTAGTATGCATGATTGGGAGTAGTAAGATTTTATGGGATTGCATAAATTGAATTATGGAAGATTAGGGTTCATGGGAAAATTAGGTTTTGGTGCTAAAGAGTGAAATTGGTGTGTGTAGTGTTAAATTATGATCATTTGAGGTTTATTTAGTTTGAATTGACATTGGGTTGATGAATGGAAGTAATGAAATGGTAGGATTAGGGAAAATTACAAACTTTGGTGTTTGAAAATTGTGGGGTTTGTGCTAGGAAGTGCCATTGATGTGTCAGTGCTAAATTAAAGTCATTTTGAGTGAATTAAATGTGAATTGAGGTTGGTTAATGGAAGTAATTGAAGAAATGAAAAATTGAACTTAGGGCAGAATTTCGCACACTGATATCAGTGTGTTTGAAAGCCCATAACTTAAGCTACACAACTCCAATTGTTGTGAAACCAATTGGAAACGAAACTTAAGACATAGGGCTAGAATTTTCATAAAGATACCTTGCCCCGAAAATGACCTTAAGCTACCCGAAATGAGCCTTGAAATGGGAGATAAAATTCTGAAACCTGCAGAATTATGCACATGAATAGTAAAGTTTAAACAGCCATAACTCACTCTAGAAAACACTAATTTAGGTGATTCTTGAACCGATGTAAACCTGAGATATAGTGGAATATTTCATATGAAGAATGTTAGGCTAAATTATGAACTTAACTCAATCAAATTGTGAAACAAATTTAGGTCACCGAATCTGCCAGAATCTGGGCACCTAAAATTGACTAAATGAACAGTAAATTTTGCAAGGCTATAACTCTCTCTAGAAAACTCTGATTTAGGCGATTCTTGAACCGATGGAAACCTAAGACATAGTAGAACATTTCATATGAAGAAAATTAGACCAAATTATGGACTTAACTTGATCAAATTGCTGAATGAAGTTGGATCGATAATTCTGCTAGAACTAAATCTGCAGCATGAATAGTGATGTGAACAGTAATCATATTTTGGGAATAACTTGAGCTACACACCTCCGAATTAGACGATTCAAAAAGGAAAATAAAGTTAAGACCTAAATAAAAAATTTTCATGAAGAACACCTCACCAAATTATAATCGAAACTAGGTACAAATTGGGTTCAAAGATTGGGGCACCAAGCTGTTCCAAAACCAAAATATTCTAAAATTTTCAAAGCTAACTTGGGATGCATTAGATATGCATGTAATGAGTTCTTGGCAGCAATTGAGATTGGTATTGAGGTATTCTATTTGTTTATTTTCAGTAGAAAAAGAAGTTGGAACGGGCAAGGGAAGTACTGTGACACTCCTTACCCGTCTACAGTATATCCGAGTAAGATATGTCACACGGCATACCGGAACACTCTATTTTACCTTAATTTATTTTTTATCATAGTTTTGAATACAACTTGTGAAATATAATTCATTTAAGCCATTTATTGAAATTACAATTTATTTGAGATTCCGAAAATTTTATAGAAAATCCGGCAGAGTACCGGCTAAAACTGAAGAAAACCGTTCTTCGGAACCTGTTAAAAACACTTCCAATAATCATTTCTTATCATTCTAAAACTCCAGAGATCATCAAAATCTCAACATTTTTCAATTTCATTTCTCAATCATTCATCTCATATGATAATCATGTACAAATCACAAATAAACATTCACTTTTCCATTCATCAACACAATTTTCATTACTTACATGAAAATCAAAATACATTACATAAGTTTCATTTACACAAAGGAAAATAAAAATCAATTACAAAATACCAAAATAAAGCCTAGTGTCCTACCAATGCACTGTAGGTGGTGAGGTGACACGGACACTATGCAGAGCTGCAGGATGGACTTACTCAGTCTGCGGTCTACTGGGCTCACGATCAGTATCTCCAGAACCTACGCGTGGCAAAAGCAACGCGCTAAGCAATGATGCTTAGTGGTGCAATAATAAAATAAAAGAAAATAGCAGAAAATAAATATGTATTGAATGTATATATCTTATTTGTTTTGTATTTGTTATATTTATTTATTTCTTTAACTTTGTCCATTTTCATTCATTTAGTTGCCCAAGTAACCTATACTGGACGACTGGACTGGATAAATGGGTAAACTGGCACTGGGTATCAAGTAACTCGGGCCGTCACACCATCGGTCACATATGTATCTCCCGGTGTGCATCAGAACAGCTAACAAGCTGTAAATAACAATAGGCACAAGGCCAAGTCCCAACACAATATCAAAATGGCTAAAAGCCATAAAATCACAGAATGGCATATTGCCATGTGCAGTACTGCTAACTGAACCCTATTGGCATGCCAAACTATCCAAACCAATCTTGTTAGGTATACTAGGGCATTTGATACTTTAAAATTCTTCAATTTGTGAATTTCAAATTTCAATGTCACTATTCACTTCATTAGTCAACAAAAATGTTGACTTTTGGATAGAAAATAGGTGTATTGGTTTTAACACTCCCAATGTACCACATTTTGCATTTAAAACTTGTTGGAATTAATCACCAAATCCATTTCTAAGCTTAAATCCAAGAGAGCAAAATTTGCAATTTTTGAACCCTAATTTTACTATTCCATTAAGCACTGTTGCAGTGGGAATTTGAGGAAATGGTAAACATGAAAGTTGTTCCTTATTTTGTCTAGTTGAATTTCTTTTTTTAAATCACTCCATTTGGAGTTTTGTAGGTCCAGATATGGTTCAAAAACCACAGCTGACCGGATTGGAAAACTGCAGAATTTACCAAATCTACAGTACAATGAACAGTGACTGTGAGTGCCTTGTTGGACAGGTTCTGGTCATAATTTGGGGTAGGTTTCTTCATAAAAGTTGTTTGTCTATATCTTATCTTGTTGCTGTAAAAATTTCAGGTTGAATGGACTATTTTACAGTGAGTTATGGCCAAATGAACAGTTACTGTTCATTTTGTCATTCTGCAGAATCTGCTTGCAGGGTATCCGGATTGGGCCCAACTTTTGGTCCACTTGCTTTGGTCTTTTGGGCATGGTTTCTTCAGCAAAATTGTGCCATTATATGTCTAGTTTCATGTCCAATTGGTCAAACACCAATTGAACCTACACAGCCAAAGATATGGCAGTCGAAACAGGCTGGACTCCCAGCCTCCCTGCTGCACTCATTAGGCAGCCCACCAATTCAGTTTGTATTACTCTAAATCTCTTCAAATTATGGTCAACTTACCTCAAATGGTCACTAATTGACCATTATAATGTTAACTTACCACTTCATAAGCCAAATCTAAATTTCACTCCCAAACCCTAGCTCAAATTCAAGGTTTACACCACACTCCTTAGTTAACTCTTTCATTCCTTATATATATATATATATATATATATATATATATATATATATATATATATATACACTTTAAACATAATCTCTAATTCATTCTAAGTCCATTAAAACAATCAAATTCATTCCTTCCTTAGGGCTGCCGAAATTCATGGTATACATACACATGAGTTTTAGTCCATTTAATTTACAATTTCATACTAAATTCAAGTCCCTAACATGGAAATAAAGAAATATTTGCAAAAGTAAGCACTAACCTCTTTGCTCAACTTATTGAACTTGTGAAAACTCTAAAATTTCTCCTCTTTGTGGCTGCCTAAAGCTTCCTTAGGGTGTGTAGATAAGTTTTAGTGAAGGTGACTTAGGGTTTTGGGGTGAGGTTTGAGAGGTTTGCAAGCTTGAATGAAGAAGAAAAATGGAGGGTTTTTCCTTGGCTATGGTGCGGCTGGAATGGGGAAGGAGATGGCTGTTTGTTTTTTAATTTCTTTGGTCTTTTTTTTGTCTCTTTTATTAGTTAATTAAATGGTTGTTTACATGTGATTGGTGGAAACTTCAAATGACATCATAATGATGTCATAAATGAGCCTTTTTTTCTCATTTTCTATTCTTTACTTCTCTACTTATTTTCAATTTAATTTTTATCAATACTTATTCACATTTTATGTCATAATAATTATTTACTCAACTGTACAAGTCGGCCAAAAATCGTCTCTGAAGGCGAAATGACCAAAATGCCCTCCGTTTGGCTTAACGGGTCAAAATTGTCTGTACCGATTGAAAAATTTTTCTAAATATTTTCTTGGCATTCTAATGCCATAGGAACCTCAATGACCCTTCTCTGGAGTCCCAAAAATTATTTTATGAATTTTTCCCAGGGTCTAGGGCTCCTAGTTGCGAGAACCGCAACTTCCCTCTAGGTTACCCATCGCTTGGGCACCGGCTCATTTAACTTGGTTGTATTTTATTTCTAAAATTTTTTCTAAATTTTTTTCTTATTAATATTTGAGTTAATTATGGTTCCTCACTTTAGTTAAAATATTTTTCCGAACCTTCTAACTGTCCGGACCGACACCGGTCACCGGAACAGTAGAATGTACAGAGTTGCTACTGGGAGGGTGTTACAACTCTTCCCCTCTAATTTAAATTTCGTCCTCGAAATTTACCTGATGCAAACAGTTGAGGGAACTGTTTCCTCATCGTTTCTTCACTTTCCCAAGTTGCCTCCTCGGTGTTGTGGTGCCTCCAAAGCACTTTCACCAGTGGAATCTGCTTGTTCCTCAATTCTTTTACTTCCCGAGCTAGGATCCGTAGAGGTTCTTCTTCATATGTCAAATCCGGCTGTATTTCAATTTCTTCCCTGGAGATGACATGTGAAGGATCTGAGCAGTATCTTCTGAGCGTGGACACGTGGAACACATTGTGGATCTTGTCCAGCTCTGGTGGTAAAGCTAGCGTGTAGGCTACTGGACCCACACGTTCAATGACTTCATATGGGCCAATGAACCTAGGGCTCAACTTACCTTTTCTTCCAAACCTCAATACCTTCTTCCACGGTGATACCTTGAGGAACACTTTGTCGCCAACCACATATTCTATTTCTTTTCTCTTCAGGTCGGCATAAGATTTCTATATGTCTGAGGCAACCTTCAGATTGGCTTTGATTAGTTTCACTTTCTCCTCAGTCTGTTTCACCAGATCTGGCCCTACCAGTTTGTCTTCGCCCAATTCAGTCCAGCACACTAGAGTTCTACATTTCCTCCCATACAGTGCTTCATACGGGGCCATTTGGATACTAGCTTGGTAGCTATTGTTGTATGCAAATTCTGCCAGTGGGAGGTATCTATCCCAACTTCCCTCAAACTCAATGACACAACTCCTCAGCATATCCTCAAGGACCTGACATATATTTCATGTTATTATTATCATTTTAATTCAATAGTTGTGTTAATTCAATTGATTCAACTGTTTACCTGGATTACTCTTTCTGATTGCCCATCCGTCTGAGGATGGAAAGCTGTGCTAAAGTGGAGTTGTGTACCCAAGGACTCATTGTGACACCCCTTACCCGTCTACAGTATATTCGAGTAAGATATGTCATACGGTGTACCGGAACACTCTACTTCATCTCAATCATTTTTATTCTTTCTTAATTTATTTTTATTATAGTTTTGAATATAACTTGTGAAATATGACTCATTTAAGTCATTTATTGAAATTATAATTTATTTGAGATTCCAAAAATTTTATAGAAAATTCGGCAGAGTACCGACTAAAAATGGAGAAAACAGTTCTTCGGAACCTGTGAAAAACACTTCCAATAATCATATTCAATCATCTCAAACTCCAATATCGAAATCTCAACATTTTTCAATTTCATTTCTCAATCATTCATCTCATGTGATAATCATGTATAAATCACAGATAAACATTCACTTTTCCCTTCACAAACAAAATTCTCATTATTTACATGAACATCAAAATACATTTCATAAGTTCAATTACATATGAGAAAATAAAAATTAGTTACAAAATATCAAAATGAAACCTAGTGTCCTACTGATGCACTGAAGATGGTGAGGTGACACGGATACTATGCAGAGCTGCAGGATGGTCTCACCCAGTCTGCGGTCTACTGGGCTCTCGATCAGTATCTCCAGAACCTACGCGTGGCAAAAGCAATGCGCTAAGCAATAATGCTTAGTGGTGCAATAATAAAATAAAAGGAAATAGCAGAAAATAAATATGTATTGAATGTATCGATGTTTTACTGGTTTTGTACTTGTTATAATCATTTATTTTGTTAACTTTATCCACTTTCATTCTTTTGGTTGCCCAAGTAACCTATCTTTGGGCGGATGGATAAGCGGGTAAGCGGCACTAGGTATCTAGTACCTCGGGCGTCACACCATCGATCACGTATGCATCTCCGGTGTGCAGCGAGCGGCTAATAAGCTGTAATGACAATAGGCACAAGGCCAAATATCAACATAAGGTCGAATGGCTAAAAGCCATAAAATCAGAATGGCATAATGCCATGTGCGATCTTAATCGAACCCTATTGGCATGCCAAACTATCCAAACTAATCTTGTTAGGTATACTAGGGCATTTGATACTTTTGAATTCTTCAATTTTTGAATTTCAAGTTTTGGTGTCACTATTCACTCCATTGGTCAACAAAAATGTTGACTTTTGGATAGAAAATAGGTACATTGGTTTTAACACCCCCAATGTACCACATTTTGCATTCAAAACTTGTTGGAATTAATCACCAATGCCATTTTTAAGCTTAGAACTAAGGGAGCAGAATTTTCAGTTTTTGTACCCCAAATTTACTGTTCAATTTGGGACTGTTACAGTTGGAATTTGAGGAAATGGTAAACATGAAAGTTGTTCCTTATTTTGTCTAGTTGAATTTATTTTTTTGAATCACTCCATTTGGAGTTTTGTAGCTCTAGATATGGTCCAAAAACCACAGCTGTCCAGATTGCAAAACTGCAGAATTGACCATATCTACAGTGCAATAAACAGTGACTGCAACTGCCTTATTGGATATGTTCTGGCCATAATTTGGGGTAGGTTTCTTCATGAAAGTTGTTTTTCTATATCTTAACTTGTTGGTGTAAAAATTTCAGGTTAATTGGCCCATTCTACAATGAGTTATGGCTAAATGAACAATTACTGTTCATGTGGTCATTCTGCAGATTCTGGTTGCAGGGTATCCGGATTGGGGCCAGTTTTTGGTCCACTTGCTTTGATCTTTTGGGCATGGTTTCTTCAGAAAAATTGTGTCATTATGTGTCTAGTTTCATGTCCAATTGGCCAAATACCAATTGAACCTACACAGCCAATGATATGGCAGTCCAAACAGGCTGGACTCACAGCCTCACCTGCTACTGTCACTAGGCAGCCTACCAATTTGGTTTGTAACACTCTAGTTCACTTCAAATTATGGTCAACTTACCTCAAATGGTCACTAATTGACCATTAGAATGTTCACTCATCATTTCATAAGCTAAGTCCGAATTTCACTCCCAAAACCCTAATTTCCCATTATGATTCACACCACACACCTTAGTTAACACTTTCATTCCTTATATATATATATATATATATATATATATATATATATATATATATATATATATATATATATACACTTTAAATATCCTCTCTAATCCACTCTAAGCCCATCTAAACCATCAAAGTCATAACCCTCACTAGGCAGCCGAATTCCATGGTATACATACACATGAGTTTTAGTCTATTTACTTCACAATTTCATATTAATTTCAAGTCCCTAACATGGAATAAAAGAAATATATGCATAAATAAGCACTAACCTCTTGTAGGGTAGAATTTTCCAAACTTAAACTTCACTTTCTTTCCTTTTCTAGGCTGCCAAACACTTTCCCAAGAGGTATGGACAAGTTTTAATGAAAGGTGTCTAGGGTTTAGTAGTGAAACAAAGAGAGAAAGGGAGCTTTGGTTGAGAATCAATGGAGGGAGAGGGGAGAAGGGTTTCGGCTGGCTGAAGGAGAAGAAGAAGACCAGAATTTTTTTGATCTATTTTGACTCTTTTAAGTGTTTTAAGAATGCTTGTTAACTTGTGATTGGTTGGGAGTAAGATAATGACATCATGTGATGTCATTATCCCTAATTTTCTTTATTTTTCTTTTCTTTTCATCTCTACTCATTTTCAATTTAATTTTTAGTAATGTTTATTCATATTTTATGTCATAATAATTATTTACTCAACTGGACAAGTCGGCCAAAAATCGTCTCTGAAGGCGAAATGACCAAAATGCCCTCCGTTTGACTTAACGGGTCAAAATTGTCTGTACCGATTGAAAAATTTTTCTAAATATTTTCTTGGTATTCTAATGCCATAGGAACCTCAATGACCCTTCTCTGGAGTCCCAAAAATTATTTTATGAATTTTCTCTCGGGTCTAGGGCTCTTAGTTGCGAGAACCGCAACTTCCCTCTAGGTTACCCATCGCTTGGGCACCGGCTCATTTAACTTGGTTATATTTTATTTCTAAATTTTTTTTTAAATTTTTCTTATTAATATTTGAGTTAATTATGGTCCCTCACTTTAGTTTAAATATTTTTCCGAACGTTCTAGTCGGCATCGACATCGGTCACCGAGCGATGAGAATGTACGGAGTTCCTACAGGGAGGGTGTTACAACTCTTCCCCTCTAATTTAAATTTCGTCCTCGAAATTTTACCTGATGCAAATAGTTGAGGGAACTGTTGCCTCATCGTCTCTTCACTTTCTCAAGTTGCCTCTTCGGTGTTGTGGTGCCTCCAAAGCACTTTCACTAGTGGAATCTGCTTATTCCTCAACTCTTTCACTTCCCGAGCCAAGATCCGTATGGGTTCCTCTTCATATGTCAAATCCGGTTGTACTTCAATTTCTTCCATGGAGATGACATGTGAAGGATCTGAGCCGTATCTTCTTAGCATAGACACGTGGAACACATTGTGGATCTTGTCCAGCTCAGGTGGTAAAGCTAGCACAGAGGCTCTTGGTCCCCACACGTTCAATGACTTCATATGGGCCAATGAACCTAGGGCTCAACTTACCTTTTCTTCCAAACCTCAATACCTTCTTCCACGGTGACCCCTTGAGGAACACTTTGTCGCCAACCATATATTCTATTTCTTTTCTCTTCAAGTCGGCATAAGATTTCTGTCTGTCTGAGGCAACCTTCAGATTGGCTTTGATTAGTTTTACTTTCTCCTCAGTCTGTTTCACAGTGCAGCCCTACCAGTTGTCTTCGCCCAATTCCGTCCAAGGCCTGCTGAGTTCTACATTTCCTCCCATACAGTGCTTCATACGGGGCCATTTGGATACTAGCTTGGTAGCTATTGTTGTATGCAAATTCTGCCAGTGGGAGGTATCTATCCCAACTTCCCTCAAACTCAATGACACAACTCCTCAGCATATCCTCAAGGACCTGACATATATTTCATATTATTATTATCATTTTAGTTCAATATTTGTATTAATTTAATTGGTTTCAATTGTTTACCTGGATTACTCTTTCTGATTGCCCATCCGTCTGAGGATGGAAAGCTGTGCTGAAGTGGAGTTGTGTACCCAAGGACTCATGCAACTCCTTCCAAAATCTCGATGTAAACCTTGGGTCTCGATCAGATATGATGGAAAGTGGAATTCCATGCAGTCTAACTATCTCACTGATATACATTTCTGCTAACTTCTCCAGTGAGTAGTCAGTCCTAACTGGTAGAAAGTGTGCTGATTTCGTCAATCTATCTACTATCACCCATACTGCATCATATTTCTTCTGGGTGAGAGGTAGACCACTTACAAAATCCATGGGGACCCGATCCCATTTCCATTCAGGTGTGCGTATAGGCTGTAGCAACCCTGATGGAACTTGATGTTCTGCCTTAACTTGCTGACATGTCAAGCATTTAGTCACATAGTTAGCTATGTCCTTCTTCATACCAGGCCACCAATACTGAAGCTTCAGATCATGATACATTTTTGTACTTCCTGTGTGCATAGCATAAAGACTGGTATGTGCCTCTTTCAGAATACTGGCCTTCAATTCCCCATCATCTGGTACACATACTATTCCTTTGTAGTACAGACATCCATCTGCTCTCACCTCATAGTCAGTTGCTTTTCCCTCTGAGATTTTGCTCATAATAGCCATTAGCTTCTCATCAACCTTCTGCCCATTTAAAATCTGCTGTAGCAGGTTTGGTCTCACTTGCAACTCAGCCAAAATAACTCCATCTCGAACCAAAGATAGACGGGCATTCAATGATCTCAAGGCTGTCATGGATTTTCTGCTCAAAGCATCAGCAACAACATTTGCCTTCCCAAGATGATAGTCAATCACACAATCATAGTCAATCCATCAGCTCTGTCTAAGTTTGAGCTCCTTCTGAGTTGGCAAATATTTTAGACTCTTGTGGTCTGTGTAAATGTAGCACTTTTCACCATACAAGTAATGCCTCCATATCTTCAGTGCAAAGATAATTGCTGCAAGCTCTAGATCATGGGTAGGGTAGTTCTGTTCATGTGGCCTTAGCTGCCTCGAAGCATAAGCGACCACCTTCCCCTCTTGCATCAATACATACCCTAACCCATTATGAGAGGCATCACTGTAGACCACAAAGTCCTTTCCTGACACTGGCTGTGTTAACACTGGTCCCTCTATCAACATAGCTTTCAACTTCTCAAAACTGGTCTGACACTTGTCATTCCAGTCAAATCTGACATTCTTGTGTAACAGCTTGGTCATTGGAGTAGCTATTAAGGAAAATCCCTTCACAAATCTCCTGTAATACCCAACTAGCCCCAAGAAGCTTCTGACCTCAGTTGTGTTTCTAGGAGGCTTCCATTCCATCACTGCTTCTATTTTCTTGGGACCCACCCTAATCCCATCAGCTGACACTATGTGTCAAAGGAATGCAATTTCATTTAACCAGAAGTCACACTTGGACAACTTAGCATACAGCTTCTTTTCTCTCAGGGTTTGCAGAACAATCCTCAAATGCTCATCATGTTCTTCCCTAGTCTTGGAATACACCAAAATATCATCAATAAAGACCACTACGAACTGATCTAGGTATGGATGGAAGATACGGTTCATAAGGTCCATGAATGCCGCTGGTGCATTTGTTAGGCCAAAGGGCATCACTAGAAACTCATAATGCCCATATCGGGTCCTGAATGCAGTCTTTGGCACATCTGCATCCTTCACCCTCAACTGATGATACCCTGATCTGAGATCAATCTTAGAAAATACTCCTGCTCCCTTCAACTGATCAAACAGATCATCAATTCTAGGCAACGGATATTTGTTCTTCATAGTCACTTTATTCAACTGTCGGTAATCAATGCATAGCCTCAAAGTCCCATCCTTTTTCTTTACAAACAGCACTGGAGCTCCTCATGGTGACACACTGGGGCGTATGAACCCCTTATCAAGCAACTCTTGCAACTGAGTTTTCAACTCCCTCAATTCAGTGGGTGCCATCCTATAAGGAGTAATGGAAATGGGTGCTGTACCCGGCAGTGTCTCAATAGCAAATTCAACTTCCCTTTCTGGTGGCAAACCAGGCAACTCTTCAGGAAATACCTCTGGGAAGTCTCTTACTGTGGGTATATCACTCAGGTTTGGCTTAGCCTGCCTAGTATCCACCACATGTGCTAGGTAGGCTTCACAGCCTTTTCTCATCATTCTTCTTGCAGCTGTGGCTGAGATGACATTGGACAAGAAATCTGTCCTTTCCCCCACAACAGTGATCTCATTACATTCAGAAGTTTTCAAAGAAATTCTCTTCAATTTGCAATCAACTATTGCCTGATGACATGACAACTAGTCCATTCCCAAAATCACGTCAAACTCGTGGAAGGGCAACTCAATCAGGTCTGCTAAGAATTCATACCCCTGAATCCTTAACGGGCAACCCTTGTACACTTTGTTCACTACCACACTGTGGCCCAATGAATTAGTGACCAGAATGTCTTGGTCACTCTCCCCTACTAGTATCCCCCTTTCTACGGGTAAGTTGATGCAGATGTATGAATGAGTGGATCCTGGATCCACTAATGCATGCACAGATGTATTGTAGATGGAGAACGTACCCCTGATGACGTCCGGGGCATCTTGCTCCTCCTGAGCTCTAATGGCATAGGCTCTGGCAGGTGGTCTGTTATCTGGCCTCTCTGCTGGCTCAGATGCAGGCCTCTGTGATGGTCCCACTACCTCAGTTGCAGTTTCCTACCCCTTTGTGGTGCGAGAGCGGTGCATGCTTGTGTTGGAGCAGCTGTAGTAGTTCTGTGTGGACAGTTCCTCAGCTGATGCTCTGTCGACCCACACCTTAAGCAGGCACCAGTCACTCTACAACACTCCCCCTTGTGCCACTTCAGGCAATGTGGACATGCAGAAGATGCTGGGGCTGGTCCCCTGAACCCCATCCACAGAGCCGCACTGCGATGGTGTGGGTGACCTCTCCTAGGGGTAAACTGTGGCCTAGGCCCCTGAAACTGACCCTGACCTTATGGTTGACCTGAACTCTGTGCAGGTGAACCCTTGAACTTCTTCCCAAATGCAGGAGATGAACTAGACTGACCTGGGCCCCTCTTCTATTGTCTCTCTCTTCCGGTCTGCTCACTGATTCTTACTTTCTCCACTTTTAATGCAGCTTCCACTAACTTGGTGAAGTCAGTGATTCCCAAGGCGGTGATCTGGATCTTTATATTGTCATTTAATCCCTCTTCAAATCTCTTACACCTTTCAGCCTCATTAGGGACTATCTCCCTTCCATAGAAGCTCAATCTTACGAATTCCTTCTCATACTCGGCCACTGACAACTGTCTCTACCTCAGGTTAATGAATTCTCTTCTTCTCTCTTCCAGGTATACACTACCCACATATTTCTTCTTGAATTCGGAGAGAAAGAAGTCCCAAGTTACCATTTCTGGCTGTACTTCACTGGACACCGTATCCCACCATTCATAAGCATCATCTTGCAACAGAGATATGGCAGCTTCTAGGTTTTGTTCTGGGGTGCAGTGGAGTTGTTTTAAGACTCTGCCTATTCTGTTCAACCAATTTTCGGCTGTAACAGAATCATCTTCTCTCTTGCCAAAGAAGTCCACTGCTCCAAACTTTCTCAATCTTTCCAAGTGTGATTTCGGTTATGGAGGTGGTGGTGGTGGTGGCATTACCCCAGCCATTTGTTTAAAGAATTCGGCCATTTGATGAAACATGGCCTATGGAGGCTGAGCAGGCTCCGCTTGAGCTGGCGGAGCAGGTTCTCCCATACCCCCAGTCTCAGCTGCTGCAGGTGGAGCATGACTCTCCACTTCCTCCTCAACTGCTCTCTGTGATGTAGGGTCCATATCCTATTCAAAATAAGAAAGACAAACAGATCTGCATTAGTGTCACCTCGACTCTTACAAATGCAATGCATGGTATGGACTCAATCTAGGCCCAGAAACGCCTAAACCGTGCTCTGATACCACTAAATGTGACACCCCTTACCCGTCTACAGTATATCCGAGTAAGCTATGTCACACGGCGTACCGGAACATTCTATTTTACATTAATTTATTTTTATCATAGTTTTGAATACAACTTGTGAAATATAATTCATTTAAGCCATTTATTGAAATTACAATTTATTTGAGGTTCCGAAAATTTTATAGAAAATTCGGCAGAGTACCGGCTAAAACTGGAGAAAATCGTTCTTCGAAACCTGTTAAAAACACTTCCAATAATCATTTCTCATCATTCTCAAACTCCAGAGATCATCAAAATCTCAACATTTTTCAATTTCATTTCTCAATCATTCATCTCATATGATAATCATATACAAATCACAAATAAACATTCACTTTTCCATTCATCAACACAATTTTCATTACTTACATGAAAATCAAAATACATTACATAAGTTTCATTTACATAAAGGAAAATAAAAATCAATTACAAAATACCAAAATGAAGCCTAGTGTCCTACCAATGCACTGTAGGTGGTGAGGTGACACGGACACTATCTTGAGTGCGGGATGGACTTACCGGTCTGCGGTCTGGGCTCACGATCGGTATCTCGGAACCTCTGGCGTGGCAAAAGCAACGCGCTAAGCAATGATGCTTAGTGGTGCAATAATAAAATAAAAGAAAATAGCAGAAAATAAATATGTATTGAATGTATATATCTTATTTGTTTTGTATTTGTTATATTTATTTATTTCTTTAACTTTGTCCATTTTCATTCATTTAGTTGCCCAAGTAACCTATACTGGACGACTAGACTGGATAAACGGGTAAACTGGCACTGGGTATCAAGTACCTCGAGCCGTCACACCATCGGTCACATATGTATCTCCCGGTGTGCATCAGAACAGCTAACAAGCTGTAAATAACAATAGGCACAAGGCCAAGTCCCAACACAATATCAAAATGGCTAAAAGCCATAAAATCACAGAATGGCATATTGCCATGTGTAGTACTGCTAACTGAACCCTATTGGCATGCCAAACTATCCAAACCAATCTTGTTAGGTATACTAGGGCATTTGATACTTTAAAATTCTTCAATTTGTGAATTTCAAATTTCAATGTCACTATTCACTTCATTAGTCAACAAAAATGTTGACTTTTGGATAGAAAATAGGTGTATTGGTTTTAACACTCCCAATGTACCACATTTTGCATTTAAAACTTGTTGGAATTAATCACCAAATCCATTTCTAAGCTTAAATCCAAGAGAGCAGAATTTGCAGTTTTTGAACCTTAACTTTACTGTTCCATTAAGCACTGTTGCAGTGGGAATTTGAGGAAATGGTAAACATGAAAGTTGTTCCTTATTTTGTCTAGTTGAATTTCGTTTTTTGAATCACTCCATTTGGAGTTTTGTAACTCCAGATATGGTCTAAAAACCACAGCTGGCCAGATTAGAAAACTGCAAAATTTACCAAATCTATAGTACAACAGTGACTGTGAGTGCCTTGTTGGACAGGTTCTGGTCATAATTTGGGGTAGGTTTCTTCATGAAAGTTGTTTGTATATATCTTATATTGTTGCTGTAAAAATTTCAGGTCAAATGGACCATTTTACAGTGAGTTATGGCCAAATGAACAGTTACTATTCATTTTGTCATTCTGCAGAATCTGCTTGCAGGGTATTCAGATTAGGGCTAACTTTTGGTCCACTTGCTTTGGCCTTTTGGGCATGGTTTCTTCAGCAAAATTGTGACATTATATGTCTAGTTTCATGTCCAATTGGCCAAACACCAATTGAACCTACACAGCCAAAGATATGGCAGTCCAAACAGGCTAGACTCCCAGCCTCCCTGCTGCACTCATTAGGCAGCCCACCAATTCAGTTTGTATTACTCTAAATCTCTTCAAATTATGGTCAACTTACCTCAAATGGTCACTAATTGACCATTATAATGTTCACTTACCACTTCATAAGCCAAATCTAAATTTCACTCCCAAACCCTAGCTCAAATTCAAGGTTTACACCACACACCTTAGTTAACTCTTTCATTCCTTATATATATATATATATATATATATATATATATATATATATATATATATATATATATATACACTTTAAACATAATCTCTAATTCATTCTAAGTCCATTAAAACAATCAAATTCATTCCTTCCTTAGGGCTGCCGAAATTCATGGTATACATACACATGAGTTTTAGTCCATTTAATTTACAATTTCATACTAAATTCAAGTCCCTAACATGGAAATAAAGAAATATTTGCAAAAGTAAGCACTAACCTCTTTGCTCAACTTATTGAACTTGTGAAAACTCTAAAATTTCTCCTCTTTGTGGCTGCCTAAAGCTTCCTTAGGGTGTGTAGATATGTTTTAGTGAAGGTGACTTAGGGTTTTGGGGTGAGGTTTGAGAGGTTTGCAAGGTTGAATGAAGAAGAAAAATGGAGGGTTTTTCCTTGGCTATGGTGCGGCTGGAATGGGGAAGGAGATGGCTGTTTGCTTTTTAATTTCTTTGGTCTATTTTTGTCTCTTTTATTAGTTAATTAAATGGTTGTTTACATGTGATTAGTGGAAACTTCAAATGACATCATAATGATGTCATAAATGAGCCTTTTTTTCTCATTTTCTATTCTTTACTTCTCTACTTATTTTCAATTTAATTTTTATCAATACTTATTCACATTTTATGTCATAATAATTATTTACTCAACTGGACAAGTCAGCCAAAAATCATCTCTGAAGGCCAAATGACCAAAATGCCCTCCGTTTGGCTTAACGGGTCAAAATTGTCTGTACCGATTGAAAAATTTTTCTAAATATTTTCTTGGCATTCTAATGCCATAGGAACCTCAATGACCCTTCTCTGGAGTCCCAAAAATTATTTTATGAATTTTTCCCCGGGTCTAGGGCTCCTACTTGCGAGAATCGCAACTTCCCTCTTGGTTACCCATCGCTTGGGCACCGACTCATTTAACTTAGTTGTATTTTATTTCTAAAATTATTTCTAAATTTTTTTCTTATTAATATTTGAGTTAATTATGGTTCCTCACTTTAGTTAAAATATTTTTCCGAACGTTCTAACTATCCGGACCGACACCGGTCACCGGAACAGTAGAATGTACAGAGTTGCTACCGGGAGGGTGTTACAAGTACGTAACAAGGAAGGAGAATTATTGAAAGTTTGTGCACAACTAACCTTTTCTTCGTTTTTAAACTTGTAAATTGTTTGGAATGTGTTTATTTAAATGAGTTTGCTTTGAACAAGTTTACTTTGACTGAAATATGGTTTTTCTCTTGCATTTGAGAAATTTGGGTGTTGCCACCTTTATATGGATATTATGATGAATTTAAATATGTTTATTAGTTTATAAATGTGATTGTTGAGTGAAAATTTTTTTTGAAACTGTTTTGAAACCACAGTTAGCATGATAGTCCCTTTCAGAACTCTCCAGTAGTAACAGCTACTTGGGGTTGATAATTGATATTAATTATGTCTCCCATTAATAATGGTTAGTGGGGTAAGACTACATGAGTACTCATTAGCTAGCTAGCCCTTCCCTCATTAATAACGGTTAGTAAAGTTGAGATTGCTTTGTCGTGGTGTACAACACGGCACTGATCGTGAAATTTTGTGTCATGGCCTAAACTGTGTGTTGATGTTGGCAGCACTAATGCTTTGTGAATTGTGATTTATGAAGTGTGATTTCTCATTTGAAATGTTATTCCAATAAATGGCTTTTATGAATTATCGTGATGTTTTAAATGCTTAGGAAAGATGTGATTTATTATGCCTTAATAAGTTTTATTTTACTTTAAGTTTTAAAGTTATTAGTTGTGCACCACTGAGTGATATACTCAGCGATAGCTTATTTATGCTGTCACAGGAATGGGAAAGGAGAAGGCTGCTGAGTGAGAGACTTGGAAGCAACATTTTGGTATTGTTTGTGGGTATTTACGTCAGGTATACCCTTGTGATTCCTTTGGATGTATTTTATACCTATATGTATGGATGTACGGACATTGAGCAGTTTGTATTTAAAAGCATTGCATTGCTATCACATTTTGAGTTGTAGCTATTTTATATTTTACTTTGAGACTTATGAAAATGTAACTCTTGCAATATTTAGTCTATCATTATTTCCAATGAATGTTTACATGGAATTTTAACTATTCTCATGCAGTTTTTCGCAAAAGAATTAATAAGATAAAAAGCTATGGTTTGTAGTAAAATCCTTTATAGCATAACTAATGGGTTATCAGTAGGTGGAGTTTGGTGATTCATTAGGTATGCTACGAGAACATGTTGTGCCTTATAAGGGATAAGGTGTGACATCAATAGCAGCTCACTCTACTACTTTTTCCATTCCTTTATCTGCGACAGCAAAATAAGCTATCGCTGAGTATACTTTGCTCAGTGGTGCACAATAAAATTTAAAATGCTGAATATAAAATATTCACTGATAAATCATAATTCAAACATTTCACACTCATATTTCACAATTTTCAAATCACATTTATAATAAAATTTTGTCAAATAATGTAATAAACATAGTGTTGCCAATCCATACGTATCTTAGGTCATGATACAAAATTTTCTATCAATGCCGTGTTGTACACCACGACAAAGCGATCTATAACCTCACCAATCAAAATCAATGAGGGAGGTAGCTAGCTAGCTAATGAGTACTCATCCGATCTTGACCTCAACTGGTAAGCCAGAGAAGGAGGAAAATAGTCAATCTCAACCCCATACATGGAGGAGGAATAATGTGGTACTGTCATGCTAAGTGTGATTCCGAAATCAATTTAAAATAATTTATTCAAATATTGCATGAAAAATCCAATCAATTTCCAAAGTCCAATTTATAGGCACAAAGTGGCAACACAATAGTTCTCAAAATTCATAATTAACACAATACATTTACAATACAAAATAAATCAAGTTTTCAAGGTGAAAACAATAATTTAAAGTTATAGTGCACATACATGATTTGAGTCGCCTCTAGGCCTTAACTCAATGTTCCTTATGCTTCTCAATGTCCTTTTCAACTGAAACACACAATTTACAGTATTTTAGTATCAAATCTCATAATAATTCCAATAATTTATTGCATATTTATTTAATTGTATCCTTACATAGGCTTAAAATGGCATTTTCTAGACTTTGCATTTTATTGCAATTTTTCAGATTTGTTATGCCGCCTTGACCTAACTAATTGACCTATTTTCCTTTATTTCTGGGTTTTGGTCAAATTACTAATAATGTAGCTCTATGTCTTATTGAAATTTTGCCACTAATCTCATGTCATTTGGATCTATGGACCAAATTATGGTCATTTTACTATGGCTGATCAAGTTGCACTTACATTGCACAATTAGGTCATTTTTAGGTCAAAGTCAATTCGGCCAGTTTTTGTAATCCAAATTGGATAATCATTTTGACTTGCTTAATGGCATTTATGGGCTTGGTGGAGTTGTAGCCCTATGTCTAAGCTTTCCATTGATATAAATTTTAGGTCATTTGGACCTATTTTGAGTGAGTTATAGTTATTTTAGTGACTATTGTTCATATGGTCAAAAATCTAGGTTCACATGTTAGGCAATTCCAGATTTGGTCATTTTTTTTTAGGTCACTTCTAGGTAGAATTTAGGCAAGACCTACACATGAAAATTGGTCTACTAGAACTCATATTTCACCTCCAATTGGCCTTATACCGATTAGGGTCACACATTACCATTTAGAACCTAAAATATACATTGTTTTTACTAACACACTTTGCATTGCAAATTTTGGCAATTCTAATGGACATTATGCACTTTATACTTAGGTCAATTGTCCAATATCAATCTAATACAACTAATATCTAGCCACAATATATGTGATCAAATATCCAATAATTTAATCAATGTCTAAATACAAATTCAGCTCAAGTAATTCTCCATCACACTCAATTGATCAAATCTATGTTTAACAACAATTCAATTACTCAAACCTAATCCAACTAACCAAGATTAATAATATACATCCCATTGTTCTTAAATCAACATTAAATATACATGAAATTAAGGTCTTCCTAAGCACATCAAGGCTGCCTAATTTACACATATACATCAAGCTTCCATTTTCAATTCACAACCTCACAATTCAAACTATACACACGGTAATCAAACTCTTATACATTTAAACACTCTAATCAACTTCATTACCCATCAAATTCATGTAAAAACAACTCAACCTTCTTCAATATCCATGGCTGCCGAATTTGGGGCCTTGTCAACACTCATCAAATTCTTCAAAATTTTCCATAAATCAACTCACCACAACTCAAATTACAACTTTAATGAAGCAAGTAAGAAAAAATTGCACTTACCTCTTTTGAAGCTTGTGCAAATCTTCACCAAAAGTCCACTTTCTTGCTTCCTACATGCTTCCCATGGTGTGGAGAACAACTTTAGTGAAGGGAGTTTGAAGAGTCATGGCTTGATCATGGAGGCATGGAGCTTGGGTTGTGGGACGGCAATGGAGGAAAATGGTGGAATTGATTTTGGCTGGTTATGGAAGGTTGAAGATGAAGTGCATTCTATCCCAAAATGCTATATTTATATGTCTACTAACCTCACTTAGTGGATTACTAATCTTAATTAAAGGATTAAATTAATCCAAGTCCCTTTAATTGCAATTATACCCTCATCTTTCACTATTTATATTATATACCCAATTTCTTATTTTCATGGTATTTTCAAAATTTAGTACCACTTATTTTTAATGGACATTTAGGTCAAAAGTCAACTCTAGGTGTCAATTGACCAAAATGCCCCTCCTCGGGTTGTATTCCCGATTTTTCGGTAACACCAATTTTTATTAGTTTCTTAATTTTTCTTTTTTCTTTGTACTAATTTATTAATTTTTCTTTTACATTTCTAATGTCATTTATACCTAAATAGATGTTTAATTAGGTCCCAAAAATATTTCACAGGATTCCCCACGGTGTAGGGTTAGTCAACGGTCCTCACCGTAACTTTCCGGTGCGGTCACCCATCACTATGGTTTCTGGCTCGTTTAATCTAATTACATTTCATTGCTCTTATTTTTTCCTCTATTTTTCTTGTATTTTATTATCATGTATTTCATCATTTTATATCTCTTCACTAACATTTAATTATAATTCCCAACATCTTAACTGTCCAGACAACATCGGTCACCGGAATAGTAGAACGCACTACTTAATGTAGGGGTGTTACACTTTTAGGAATAGTGATCTTCATAGAAATTGTTGCCCTATGTTTTATGATCATTGAGAAATTTGAATCACAATTTTTCAAGTTTTGTGGAATTAATTAGAGCCAATTAACTAGCCTGGACTCATGTACCCTGTGCCCATAGGATTTTAGTTTAGGTTAGTGATTGCAAGTTAACTTTTAAGGTTCTTACATTCATCATTTGAGGAAGGTTTCTAAAACAAAGTTGGAGCCCTATTTCTTAGGTTTCCTGAACAATATGGCTCATCCCAATTGGATTTTTCTAGTGAGAGATATGACTAAAAGACTATTCTGGGGTCAAATGAAGCTTGGTCAGATTCCAGGTTTTAATGTATTGAGTTACTCTATCAATTTGACCTAGTTCTCTTGATTTCTGGGTTTTGGTCAAAATACCAATTTTGTAGATGTATGTCTTGTGGAAATTTTTCCACTATTTTTATTAAATTTTAATTCTTGTAGACCAAGTTATGGCCATTTTGCCAAAACTGGTCGGGTAAGTTTATGTCCAGCAATTTCTGGGCAACCTAGTTCTTGACAGTTTTGTAACCCAACTCGGGCCAGCAATTTGGTTTGGTTTAAGGCATTTTTGGGCTCTATGGTCTTCATGAAAATTGTAGCCCTATATCTAAACTTTCTAATGGTATAAATTTTAAGTCATTTGGACCAGTATAGAGGGAGTTATGACCAAATGAATGAGTACTGTTCATTTGGTTATTTTTTGGGTTCTATGCATGGTCATCCGGATTGGGATAGTGTTTAGGTCAAGTTTTGGAAAGAATTTAGGCATGGTTTCTTCATGGAAAATGGAGTGTTTTGGGTCTGGTTTCACCTTCAATTAGCCTCATACCAATTGGAGCAACACAAATTCAGTTATGACTCAAAACTCAAGCTGGACTCAATGAGTCCCAAACCTGCAGAAAAAAAAGCACTCCCAATTTTTCAATTTCCTCCAACTCCCTTACTTCAATTGGAATATATAGCACTTCTATAAGCAACAATTTCATCTCAATTAGATCAATTTCAACAATTACACAAAATCCCTAATTCATGTACACAAACCCTAATTTTAATTATCCAATTTACACAAACTTAACTCGTTCAAACTTCTAATCATATCAACTTATCAAACATCCTCATGGAACCAATTTTCATCATTTAAAAGCATCAAACCCTAAGGAGTTTAATGGCTGCCGAAATTAGCATTTTTAAAATTCTTATCATTTGTTTTTAATTTCATGTTATACTCACTCATTTCATCATGCTTACAAGATTTAAAGAAGATAGGGAGTGATATCTTGCACTTACCTCTTGTGACCCAACTTTAAACTTCTCAAAAATTCATTAATTCCAAATTTCTTTGCTTTAAATCTCTTTGTCTAAGTGTAGGATTAATTTTTAATAAAGAGGACTATGAGTTTTGGTGAGTGAATGAAGGGAGATTCAAGCTTAAAGCTTGATAAAAATGGTGGGAGAGAACAAACATGGTGGCCAGCCAAGGAGAGAGAAGAGAAATAAAGAAGATGACTTTAGGTAGGTGAGTTTTGTCTCTTATGTCTATATATATATATATATATATATATAATTATTGTACTTAATTTTTATGATGTCACAATTTCATTTTATTTTCTTTTTCTTTGATTTCTTTTCTTTTCTTCTTTCTTTTCTTTTCTCCTTTCCACAAATAAATTTAAAACTTTAATTTTTTTTAATTATTTTAATTTCTCTCATTTTTAGTTGACATTGAGGTCAAAATTCATCTCTAGGGGTGAAATGACCAAAATGTCATTCGTTGTGCTTATCGGGTCATTTTTGTCTATACTGATTAATAAATTCTCTTAAATTTTCTTTAACATCTTTAATATCATTTTTACCTAAATAAACCTTTAATTAAGTCCCAAAATTATTTCTTATATTTTCTTAACATTTATTCCATCAATTTATGTCTCCTCACTATAGGTTAAGTGTAGTTCCAGACATTCTGACTGTTCATAGAGACATTAGTCATCGAAACAGTAGAATGTACAGACTACCTATGGTGAGGGTGTTACACCTCAAGTCTTCACATCAAGTAAATTTTGAGGACAAAATTTTATTTAGAGGGGAAGAATTATAACGCTCTCACCATCGGTAGACCGTACGTTCTTCTGTTTCGATGGCTAATGTCTGTTCGGACAGTTAGAATGCCAGGAACTACATTTAAACGATAGTGAGGAGACATAAAATGATGAAATACATGATAAGAAAATGCAAGAAAAATTTAGAAAAAATAAAAGACATGAAATGAAATTAAGTTAAAAGAGCCGTGTCCCAGACCCGCAAGGAACCCTAGAAAATAATTTCTGGGATTTAATTAAAAATTTACAGAGGTATAAATGACATTAAAAATGTAAAAGAAAATTTAATTAATTGGTAAATATGAAAATAAAAATAAAATAGATAGCATAAAAATTTAAGGAATCTTATGATCGAGAATTTAATCGGTATTTCCAAAAGAGAGGGACTTTAACCAGAAGAAGGGCATTTTGGATATTTGACACCTAAAGTTGACTTTTGACCAAAAAGTCCATTAAAAATGAGTGGTGTTAAATTTAGAAAACCCCATAAAAATCCCATGAAAATATGAAATTTCAAGCAGTGTAATTAAAGGAACTTAAGTGGGGCTAAGTAGAATTTTCAAAACCCTTGATTTTTATATTAATAAATTAAGGTTAGGAGAGGGGGGTATAAAAGCAAAAAGGTGACAGATTTCTCCACTCAAAAAACTCTCTTTTTCCTCACTACCCTCAAGTGGCCGAAATCCCTTCTTCCCCAAAACCTCCATAGATGCTCCTTCATGCAAGCTCAGATCTCCCACCATTTTCAACCTAAAATTAAAGATTCCCTTCATTAAACTTTGTCCTTACCTCATGGGAAGTATATGGGCAGCAAGAAAAAGAGAATTTGTTGAAGATTTATAAGCTTGGGAAATCCTTGGTTTAAGGTTAGTGCATAATTCCTCCTTCTTCTTTAGTTAAACATTGAAATGAGTTTATATGATGAGGAAATTGATTGAAAATGATGGCTAATTGAGAACCCCCAATTCGGGAGCCATGGGAAGATTGGGGATTTGATTTATTTTTACATGAAAATGGTGATTAGTAATGTTAATTAAAGTAATTACAAGAATTGTTGAAGATTAATAAGCTTGGGAAATCCTTGGTTTAAGGTTAGTGCATAATTCCTCCTTCTTCTTTAGTTAAACATTGAAATGAGTTTATATGATGAGGAAATTGATTGAAAATGATGGCTAATTGAGAACCCCCAATTCGGGAGCCATGGGAAGATTGGGGATTTGATTTATTTTTACATGAAAATGGTGATTAGTAATGTTAATTAAAGTAATTACATGAATTACGACATAATTGCATGTGTATGCTAGGGTTGACACTTGAATTAGGGTTTTGATTTAAATATTGGAGACCTGTGAGACTTCTTCATTTTGGCAGCCATATTTTCCATGGGAATTTGTTTAATTCTTACATGTAGATGATAATTTGTGAGGTTGATTAAAGTAATTACATGCATTAGAATTCAACTATATGCTTATATGTGAAGTTGATAAATTGAGTTAGGGTTTATAACCATGAATTGGGGATTTTGTCTTAGGCTTGAAACTGTTCAATCTGGTAGCCTTGAGAAACTTAGGAGATAGGTAATTTCATGAATTAAATGGTGATTAATGGTGTTCATGAATATGTGGAAGTGAATTAGATGTTGATAGTCAAAATCTCATGTGCTAGCCAATTGTTTCATGTGCATATTATTGTTGATTTTGACCATTTGAATTAGGGTTTTGCATTGACTATTATTGGCTTGTGTATACTACTGGAAATTGATTGAATTGAGATGAATTGGTGTTATTAGAAGTGCCATGAATGCATATTTGAAGTTTGGGAGATGGAGAAGTGAATATTGGGAGTGTAATTTCTTTCCAGGTTAAGTACTTGTTGATGGCAGTGTGTGTTTTAGGCCATAAGTGAAATTGTGTGACCCCAATTGATATGAGGCCAATTGAAAGTAAAACTAGACCTAAAATTCACTAATTTCCATGTAGAAGTCATGTCCAAAATCTGCCTAAAAAGTGACCAAAGGCTTGCCCTAATCCAGACTACCATTTAGTGAACCTAGAAAATAATTAAATGAACAGTGTTCATTCATTTGGTCATATTTCACAGTAGACAGGTCCAAATGACCTAAAATTTATACCATTGGAAAGCTTAGACATAGGTCTAAAACTCTTGTGAAGACACCAAAACCCAGAAATGCCATTAACTAAGTCCAATGACTTGCCTAAGTAGGGATACCCAAAACTGTCCAGAATTGCTAAATAAAGACTACTTGACCAGTTTTGGCAAAGAAACCATAACTTGGTCCATAGAACTCCAAATGCCCTGAACTAGTGGCAAAATTTCAATAAGAGATAGGCTTACAATAATGGTATTTTGACCAAAACCCAAAAATTAAGGAAACTAGGTCAGTTAACTTGATTAAGTTGGCATACCAATTCTGGAAATGGTGTAAATGACCATTAACTCCAGAATAGTGTCTCAAGCATATCTCCCACTAGAAATCTTCAATTGAAATGAGCCATACCATTCTGGAAAGCTAAGAAATAGACCTTCAACTTTGTTTTAGACATTTTCCCAAACTTATGATTGTAAGAAGCTCAAATATTGGGTCAAAGTTACTAACCTAATTGAAATCCTATTACTACAAGACACTTGAGTCTAGGTCAATTATTTGACTATAAATAATTCTACAAGACTTGAAAAATCACAATAAAAAATTTTGAGTGACCATAAGACATAGGGAAACATATCCTATATAGAATAGTAGACCTAAATATGGCAGCAACCTACTCAAATAAAATTGGCAAAGTATAATATCAAAACTGCCTAGTAGGGGAACCAAAATTCAGAATTGACTTAGTTATGGTTATTTCACCATAACTTGAGTTCTACAAATCAAATTGACATGATTCAAAAAGGGAAAAAATAAAGAGAAGACATAGAAGAACAAATTCCATGAAGGAAGAGGGGCTAAACAGTGGCCACAAATTGCTCAAATTAATAGGTAAAATTTAGATATTAAATCTGAACCTAAAGAAAGGTTCATAACCAAATTATGAATGGTAAGGGTTTCAACCCTAATATGCTGCCCAACATTAATTAACATGAAATAGGTATATGGGACCCACTTTTCCACTACAAAATGATATGAAAAGTTTAATAAGATATTTATTGTCCCTTGTAGCAACCCAAGAGTGGGGGGGGGGGGGTGTGAATTGGGTTCTAATTGCAAAATTAAAGACTAAATGAAATTTAAACACAAAGAAGAGTAGAGGAAGAATGATGACATAAGAAATTTATAGAGGTTCGGCTATCCTAAGCCTATGTCCTCTCCTTAAGGCCCTCCTTGAGAGTTAACTCCACTAAAATTCTTCTTTTGGTGAAGAATAAACCCCTTACAATCACCACAAGAGCAAACCCTTGCTTTTTTACAAATCCCTTTACAGTCAAGAGCTATTTAAAGCTCTATCACACTCAAAATTAAAATAAGTGCTTACAACAACCTTGAATGAACTCTCAGAACAATGAATTTATAACTTAAATATCAAGTTCTCAACATTAACTATGGTAGAGAGAATGAAGAAAATCTTTAGAACACAATAAATTTCCAAAAGATTATTATTGTCAAAACTTGTTTCCAGTCATAAATGGTGCCTATTTATAGTTTTGCAAGAAAATAACCATTGGGGGTGCATTAAATGCAAAACTAGCCATTCAACCACCCAAAGCTCTATTTTATCGAGTTGCAGAAACCTAGGTTCGGTTGTCAAAGTTATTTACTTTGGCTGCCGATGGTTGAAGCGCCAAAAAGCAGCTTTTGAAAAGTCACTTTCGACTGCCGAAGTTTCCATTTTTGGCAGCTGGAGTGCTCTCAGGAAAAAATGACTTTTAATGCTCAAAAACCATGTTTTAAAGAGTGAACTTCAGCTGTCGAACTTCCCACTTTCAGCTACTGAAGTGCTCTATGGGCAGAAAGTGTCAAAAGGGCACTTAAGCTTCAGAAATGCATAACTTTTTAACTGGAACTCAGATTTTTTATCCATTTGAACTGTTGGAAAGCTAATTTAGTAAAATTTTCAATGAAGACACTTTCAAAAACAAATTTGTATTTTTCAAATGTGAAAATTTCATTTTAATCCCCCTTGGTCAAGAAAAAGTTATAAGTAAAGACACTAAAAAAATTAATAGTTTAAAAAACTTATAACTTTTTTATCTGAACACGAATTTTTAATCCATTTGAGCCATTGGAAAGCTAATTCAATGTATTTTATAACTAAAATATTTTTCAAAATTAATTTTGCATTTTTAAAATATTTATTTAATTTTCCCTTCATAAAAAATTAGGTGAAAACTAAGTTGAACAAGATATTCTTAGTACCACCTAGACTTGAGCCAACATAATTAATAAAATGAGATTTACAAGATATAAAATAAATAAAAGTTATATTGTAGGTTCCCATAAATGTTTGCTTCCTTATGTTGCTCTTCCTTAACTTTGATTTAAAGCAATTTGGCAATTTTAAGTCTATGGCCTACAAACTCAACACAAACACTTCCGAAGTATATTAGTAGCACACTAATTATTTATTATCATTAAAACATGGTTTAAGAAACCTAGGTCTAACAATCTCCCCCTTTTTGATGATGACAAACAATTAGTAGATGAGGAAAATTAAGCATAAGTGAAGTGTGTGTTTTTAAGAAATTCTCCCCTTTAATGTACTCCCCCTTTCAAAAACAGTTTGTGCCTTACTAAATAGAATTTGGAGAGCACATAAGAGAGGCTTTGACTCAATGAATGCAATGCCATGAGTCCTAGGTGAATGATGATGAAAAGTTATTTTTATATCAAAAACAATTTAGAATATGTATCAAAGGATTACCAAGAAGCATCACATAAGTATACCCAAAACATGTATCCCACTAAATCATCATTTATATATCATGTTTAAAGCTTAAAATTTGGAATTATTCATCCACTTAGCTAATTCATCCACTAGCTATATATCTCCCCCTTTTGGCATCATAAAAATGCACTCTAGAAGGAAAAACATACAAAAATTATGGCATCATTCAAAGGCTAACCACCATGCATTTGAGCACAAAAAGTGATACCATTAAGGTGGTTATATGGTGGTTAAGCAAATATGCATAATCAACTTGATTTGAAATTGAACATGAGTATAATTATGTCATTGAGACACTTAGAACACATGTATAATATATGCTCAATCTAGAGGCAACATAACAACTATTTTAAAGAATAGCCTACAAGGAGCTAAGAATACTACAATACAAGTTTACTAATTTCATTTGCATAAGACTTGTAAAACCATCATTGTGACCATATGGCAGCCAAAAATAGGAAACCCATATTTTGTTCATGTGAACAGTAATATAAACAGTAACGTGAACAGTAAATCACAATATCAAGCATCAAGGTTATAAAGCATGCCTAATTCTCTCTTTATGAAATTAAATCTATCTTCACACAAAGGTTTTGTAAAGATATTAGTTAATTGGTGATGTGTATCAACAAACTCAAGAACAATATCACTGTTCAATACATGATTATGTATAAAATGATGTCTAATGTCTATATGCTTGGTTCTAGAATGTTGTATGGGGTTCTTGGTCAAATTGATTGTACTTGTGTTATCACATTTAATAGCAATGTGATCAAGAGATATTTTAAAGTCTCTCAATTATTGTTTGATCCAAAGTATTTGGCTACAACAAAGACCCACAGCCACATATTCGGCTTCGGTCGTGGAAAGTGCAACCGAGTTTTGTTTTTTGCTACACCAAGAAACTAAATAGTGTACTAGGAGTTGACAAGTACTTGAGGTACTCTTCCTATCAAGGATACTTCCAGCAAAGTTAGCATCCGAGTAGGAATATAAATCAAATGATGCACTTCTAGGATACCATAGACCTAAATGCAATGTACCATTCAAGTATTTGAGAATATGTTTAATAGCATGCAAATGAGACTCTTTAGGACATGATTGAAAATGTGAACATAAACATATGAAAAACATAATGTCTGGTCTACTAGTTGTGAGATATAAGAGACTACCAATCATACCTCTATAGAGCATTTCATCAAACAGTTTTCCTTTTTCATCCTTGTCAAGTTTGGTGTTTGTGCTCATTGGAGTTCTACTTGGCTTGCTATTCTCCATCCCAAACCTCTTGATCAATTCTTTGGTGTACTTGGCTTGGTTGATGAAGATGCCATCCTTAGCTTACTTAATTTGAAGCCCAAGGAAGAACTTGAGTTCTCCCATCATGCTCATCTCAAACTCACTCTTCATGGTATTAGCAAACTCTTCACACAAAAACTCATTAGTAGCACCAAATATAATATGATCAACATATATTTGTACTACAAGGATGTCATTTACATGATTTTTAACAAAAAGAGTTGTATCAACTCTTCCTTTTGAAAAACCATTTTGCCAAAGAAAGTTACCAAGCCTTTCATTCCAAGCTCTAGGAGCTTGTTTCAAACCATACAAGGCTTAGTCAATTTAAAAACATGATTTGGAGACACATGTTTTTCAAAATAGGAGGTTGCTCAACATATACCTCCTCATCAATAAAACCATTTAGAAAAGCACTTTTGACATCCATTTGGAAAAGCTTAAAATTCATGTATGATGCATATGCAAGCAAGATTCTAATGGCTTCTAATCTAGCTATGGAGGCAAAGGTTTCATCATAGTCAATACCCTCCTCTTGGTTATAGGCTTTGGCTACTAACTTAGCTTTATTCCTAGTTATGTTTCCATCCTCATCTAACTTATTTTTAAACACCCATTTGGTGCCTACAGATGGATGGTCCTTTGGCCTAGGAACTAAGGTCCAAACCTTATTCCTTTCAAACTGATTGAGCTCCTCTTGCATTGCAAGTACCTAACTCTCATCATTGACGGCCTCATCTATGCTCTTAGGTTTTATTTGAGAAATGAATGCAAGGTTATTACATATATTTCTAAGAGAGGATCTAGTTGTTACCCCTTTTGATGTATCACCAATGATTAGGTCTTTAGGATGATCCTTTTTGAATGTCCAATTTTTGGGTAGAACTTATTGAACTTCTTGATATGGAGCTGGTTGACCTTGTTGCTTTTAAAGCTTAACTTGATCAACTCTCAAGTCCTTCAAGGGATCTTCCATGTGTTTATCTTGAATTCCACTAGATTGAGGATCTTCAAGAGTCAACTCATCAAGATTACCTACAACATCATCATCACAAGAAATATCCTTTCTAGAACCAAAGGGGTTAGCTTCATCAAATACAACAGGTATTGACTCCTCAATAACTAAGGTTTTCTTATTGAAGACTTTATATGCTTTACTAGATGTAGAGTACCCCAAGAAGATACCTTTATCAGTTTTGGAGCTAAATTTATCTAAATTATCTTTGGCATTCAAAATGAAGCATTTACAACCAAAAACTCTAAAATAACCTATTTTAGGTTTCTTGCCATTCCATAGCTCATAAGGGGTTTTCTTCAAAATGGGCCTAATCAAAACTCTATTTGAAACATTACAAGCCGTATTAATGGCTTCTGCACAAAAATAAGTAGGCAAATTATATTCATTTAACATAGTCCTCCCCATGTCTAAAAGAGTTCTATTTTTTCTCTCAACAACACCATTTTGTTGGGGAGTCTTAGGAGAAGAAAAATTGTGAGTGATCCCTAGTGAGTTACAAAACTTATCAAATTTCTTATTTTTAAATTCTCTGCTATGATCACTCCTAATAGAAGATATTTGAAAACCCTTTTCATTTTGAACCCTTTTTGAAAATCTCTCAAAAATATCAAAACATTCATCCTTATGAGCAAGGAATGCAACCCAAGTATACTTAGAGTAGTCATTAACAATCACCAAGGCATAATATGAAACACCTAAGCTAGCTACTCTAGTAGGACCAAACAAATCCATATGCAACAATTGAAGGGGTCTAGAAGTAGATACCTTATGAATAGATTTAAAAGAGCTCTTGACTTGCTTACCTATTTGGCATGCATTACACACCTTATCCTTTTGAATCTTGATATTTGGTAGCCCCTCAACTAGCTCATCCTTGTTCAAGTTTGCAAGAAGGTCCATACTAGCATGTGCAAGCCTTCTATGCCAAGTCCAAGAGTCATTACTAATAAAAACAAAACACTTGACATCTTTGTTAGACAAAGCATTCAAATTGATAACATAAATATTTTCAATTCTTTCACCAATAAACAACATTTTGTTATCACTCATCCTAGACACAAAGCAAGATTTAGACTAAAAAACAACTCTACAACCCTTATCACTAAGTAAATTATGTTTTAAACCATCAACCAAAAGCACATTGTTAAGAATAGGGGAGTTTTCCTTACCAACCTTACCTATTCCCACAATTTTACCTTTACCATTATCACTGAAAGTCACTTGCCCACCTCCATCTCTCTTTTCAAGTGAAAGGAAGAGATTGGCATTTCCGGTCATGTGTCTTGAACATCCACTATCCAAGTACCACTTGCTTTCAAGCTTTGAGGATTTCAAGGACACCTACACATGATTATTTCAATTTACTTTAGGTACCCAAATGTACTTGGGTCCTTGGGGGTTAGTAGATCCATCATTAAAATCAATTATTCTACTATATCCAAGATGGATTTTCCTATAGCACACCTATAATTGGTGTGACCAAACTTGCCACAATAGTGACAATGACCATTGAACCTTCTATGTGTATGAGGGTGAGCAAATGGTCTCATATGACTAATCTTTTTATGTCCATTATGTGAATGTGAGAATGAGGCATGGTAAGTGTGATGATAATTATGAGGCCTGGCAGCATGTCCCCTATAAAAGTTTAGCCTAGATGCAACTCTCCTAGATGTATATGTCCTATTTTCATTTTGTCTAGGAGCATGTTAATGAAATGAAGTCTTTCTAGTTTTATTACCATAAGATTTCTTTAGCTTTTATCCTTTAGGATTAGAAACCTTTGGACTAGG
Organism: Hevea brasiliensis; assembly: GCF_030052815.1. Taxonomy (NCBI): domain Eukaryota; kingdom Viridiplantae; phylum Streptophyta; class Magnoliopsida; order Malpighiales; family Euphorbiaceae; genus Hevea; species Hevea brasiliensis. The sequence continues at coordinate 32,630,319 of NC_079499.1, read as the reverse complement.
CACTTGGGGACTAGGCTCATTAGAACTAGATGCTTTAACAAAGATGGTCTTGGAAAGAGGTGTTTGGGTAAATTTTTTAATAGCCAAGTCCATACTTGATGCTAGGAGACCTTTGAGAGTCCAAAATTGCATCAAGTTTGTCCTTTCCTTTAGAAAATTTGGAAAGAGAAGTTTTTAGCTCAACAATTTCATTTTTCTATCAACCTTAAATGAAGTCTCATTCTCCTTCCTTAAACTAGCAAGCTCACTTTTCAAAAGTTTATTTCTCTTATGACTTAATTCTAGTTCATCATTCATAACTTTAAGAGCATTAACTAGTTCATCATATGAAAATTCTACAACATCATCATTTAAAGTTACCTCATTGGAGCTTTCCTCCATGGCCATTAAGCACATTTGGGCAACTTGATCAACAATCTCCTCATCTTCGAAGTCACTTGATTCATCCCATGTTGCTTTAAGTACCTTCTTCTCAAACTTCTTAAAAGGCTTCTTCAATTTGAGATAATCCGTTCTAATGTGACCTGGCTTATTGAATTCAAAGCATATGGGAGGATCCGCCTTGCTACTTTCTCCCTTGTCCTTTTTGAAGTTTCTCTTTGGGATGAACTTCTTGTTTTGGAAGAGCATCTTCTTTATTCTCCTGGTCATTAGAGCCAATTCTTCCTCATCAAACTCATCATCTTCATCACTTGAGTTTTTTGAAAGATACTTTGAAGGCAATGGTATTTTTGGCTTTGTTAGGTTCGTCCACTTGCTTTCTTTTGAGGGTCATCTCATAGTCAATGAGATTTCCTAAGAGCTCATCAAGTTGTACCTTGCTCAAGTCCTTGGAATCCTTGAGTGAAGTAACTTTAGGTAGCCACTCCTTAGGAAGACTTCTTAAAATCTTCTTTACTAGCTCCTCATTTGTGAATGTTTTCCCAAGAGATTTAATTCCTCCTATAATCTCCACAAATCTATCATACATTTCACTTATGGTTTCATCCGACTTCATCTTGAACAATTCATATTGGTAAATAAGGGAATCCATCTTATTCTCCTTTACTTGACTAGTACCCTCATGAGTAACCATTAAAGCATCCCAAATTTCTTTTACAGTAGACTTTATACACACTTTATTATATTCACTTCTACTTAATGCACAAAATAGAACATGAATAGCCTTATAATTTAAAGCCACTCTTCTTTTCTCTTGTTCACTCCATTCACCCTTAGGCTTAGCCACATGCACACCATCAACAATTTTAGTTGGGGTGAATGGCCCATTTTCTACAACATTCCATAAGTCAACCCCTTCTGATTTAAGGAAATAATACATCCTATTTTTCTAATGCAAGAAGTCATTACCATTAAAGAAATGAGGTCTTACCACCGATTGACCTTCTTGTGCATTGAGGGTTGCCATTGATCTTTACTCCAAGATGATTAAACCTTGTAGAATGGAGACTTGCTCTAATACCACTTATTCTCCCTTGTAGCAACTCAAGAGGGGGGGTGAATTGGGTTCTAATTGCAAAATTAAAGACTAAATGAAATTTAAACACAAAGAAGAGTAGAGGAAGAATGATGACATAAGAAATTTATAGAGGTTCGGCTATCCCAAGCCTACGTCCTCTCCTCAAGGCCCTCCTTGAAAGTTAACTCCACTAAAATTCTTCTTTGGGTGAAGAATAAACCCCTTACAATCACCACAAAAGCAAACCCTTGCTCTTTTACAAATCCCTTTATAGTCAAGAGCTATTTAAAGCTCTATCACACTCAAAATTATAATAAGTGATCACAATAACCTTGAATGAACTCTCAAAAAAATAATTTTACAACTCAAATATCAAGTTCTCAACATTAACTATGGTAAGGAGAATGAAGAAAATCTTTAGAACACAATAAATTTCCAAAAGATTATTGCTGTCAAAACTTATTTCCAGTTATAAATGGTGCCTATTTATAGTTTTTGCAAGAAAATAGCCATTGGGGGTGAATTAAATGCAAAACTAGCAGTTCAACAACCCAAAGCTCTATTTTATTGAGTTGCAGAAACCCAGGTTCGGCTGTCGGAGTTATTTACTTCGGCTGCCAATGGTTGAAGCGCTAAAAAATAGCTTTTGAAAAGTCACTTTCGGCTGCCGAAGTTCCCACTTTCAGCTATTGGAGTGCTCTCTGGACAAAATGACTTTTAATGCTCAAAAACCATGATTTAAAGAGTGAACTTCGGCTGCTGAACTTCCCACTTTTGGTTGCCGAAGTGCTCTCTGGACAAAAAGTGTCAAAAGGGCACTTAGACTTCCGAAATGCATAACTTTTGGACTGGAACTCGGATTTTCGATCCGTGTGAGCCGTTGGAAAGCTAATTTAACAAACTTTTCAATGAAAACACTTTCAAAAACAAATTTGCATTTCTCAAACATGAAAATTTCATTTTAGTCTCCCTTGGTCAAGAAAAAGTTATAAGTAAAGATACTAAAAAATTAAGAGTTTAAAAAACTCATAACTTTTTGATCCGAACTCAGATTTTTAATCTGTTTGAGTCATTGCAAAGCTAATTCAATGTATTTTGCAACTAAAATACTTCTCAAAATTAATTTTGCATTTTTAAAAAATTTATTTAATTTTCCTTTGATAAAAAATTAGGTGAAAACTAAGTTGAACAAGATAATCTTAGTACCACCTAGACTTAATCCAACATAATTAATAAAATGAGATTACAAGATATAAAATAAATAAAAGTTACATTGTAAATTCCCATAAATATTTGCTTCCTTATGTTACAATTCCTTAACTTTAATGTGAAGTAATTTGGCAATTTTGAGTCTATGGCCTAATAACTCAATACAAACACTTCCAAAGTATATTAGTAGCACACTAATTGTTTATTATCATCAAAATATGGGTTAAGACACCTAGGTCTAACAATATTAATAATGCTTAATTGCCCAAAGTAAACTTAGGCTTATGTATATTGTATGGATTGATTGGTATACCAATTAGGGACTACAGATAGCAGTACTACCTACATGGATAATCATTGACCGACAATATATGTCTGATCTGATTGATCTACAGGCTCTATGCCAGCTTGTTGGCCATTGTGCCTAATTTTATATCTAGCTTAAAAAGCCTGCCCGTTGGCCTTGTGGTGATATGACAGATGTATACAGGATAGACATATGGTTGTCTAACCAGTATACTCCCGTGTATCCATCACTTATAGTCTGTTATAGGATTACTGGGGCACTGTTACACATTAATTAAGACTAAAAATATACGCAATAACCAGAAAAGATACTATTAAATCTACTTGTTCTCAAAGTGCAGAAAATTCATAAACGACTTAGAATTTGTGGAATTTAACAGAAAAATAATTATTTCAATTATTTAATTACATTTCTTTAAATTATACACCGCTAAGCAATTTGCTTAGCGCGTTGGTTTTTCTATAACGTAGGCACTGGAAATCAGCAGCCACCACAGCAGCAGCCCCCATAGTAGTGTCCTGACCGTAGTTGACCAGATCTGTATACAGTCTATAGTTCACCTCATCAGTTTTTTATATTTTGGTAGGGCCCATACATAGACTAGCATTTTGGTTCATTGTGTATAAATATGATGTAATTACTAGTTGGTAATGTAAATAAAGATTGTAACTATATATTTTGGATTGTAAATAAAGTTATGAATTTTTGTATATGAGTTTCTATATGAATGAATGAATGAATATACTTCTTGAAATTGTATAAGTAGAAATGACATGATATGACATGTAGATATGTGAGATAGACATGAAATTGATTTTAACAGGTAACTAGTGGAACCTGCTAGATGTTAATTAAATAGAGGAGGTTCTGCCCGGGTATCCACAGAAATTAAATTGAGAAAAAAAAATAATTTCATCACATGTTTTCTATAAGTTTTAAATTAACAATGAACAGTACAACATAAGATAGGGTGCTCCAGCACCGAATGTGACTCTCCTCGTTCGGTTACACTGTAGATGGGTGAGGGGCGCCACATCTTCCTCTATTCTTGTTCTGGTCATGTACCAAACCAATCACCTGAGAATGAATAAGAAAACAATGTAAAAAACAAAATTAAATAATAAATGAAAATTCCTAAATCAGCTAAATTACTTATCACCTAATATTATTAAAATCAAAATTCCCTGACAATGGCACCAAAAACTTGTTTATTGGTTTTTCAACCACCGCAAGTGCACAGATTGCTAACAAATAATAAAGTGATGAGTAGAGTATTGTTCCCATGAGGAATTTAATTAGCAAGTACCAGGCTATATGGCAATTTTGACTGTTTAGGCTACCAAATATAGATGGAGAATGAGTTAAACCTATTTTAGATGCTGAAAGTAATTTTTAAATTAAACTATTTATAAAAGCAATTCCAGAATTAAGATTTTACACTATAACCTTACTGTGGATTTTAATCTTGTTTATTCATCGAATTGAGAATAGTTGCTTTGATGGAAATTAATCCTAGGATATCCTCAGTCCTCTCTTAAGGCACTTAAGGTGTATTTTAATTAACCTGAACCCTACTTTTTGTGGCGATTAAATTAATTAAAACCCTTTAAGATCTATGATTAATTTCGGGGCTCCACAAAGGTCATCAGCTTATCTCTAGGCCAGATTTCCTAAGTTCAAGATCTCGATTTTCTAATATTAATCTTCACCTTTTAGTCCTTTAATTAATATCTGCAATCAGTTCTAAGTGGGTACCAACACATAACATGCATTAAGACCACAAGAAATTGAATCAAAGAACTAATCTCAAGTTCAACAAATAAAACTCAATATTTATCCATAATAACAATTGCAAATGTTACTCTCCTAATTCCATAATAAAGGAATTACTCACTCATGCTGAGTTCAACAAACATAGAGAAAATAAAATAAAAGAACATATTCTGCTTAGAGAAATAAAATAAAAGAACCGAAGAGGAATGATTGTAGTCTTGATCCTTATGGGACTTCGGCTAAGGATTTCCCTTCTATACTGGTGTTCTACTCTTCAAGATGGTTGCAGAGAATGCAAGTATGAAAAAAAATGAAAACCCTTTTGAAAAACTCCAAAAAGCTCTACAAAAAGGTTGAACTAAAAAGAAGAGGCCCCAACTGTTGTCATTTTCTGCTTCTATTTATAATAGCTGGTCTAGTGTTAGGTCTTTAGAATCCTCAAAGCATTATGAGTCTATTTGGAGTGTGTAAATAAAAGTTGGAATTCAGATCAGGGAACTGGCTACCACATGGTACACGACCCGTGTGTCACTACACGACCCAAGGCCTTGTAACTTACTAGAGCTAAATGGTTGTGTCTTGTATTGGCACAGGAGTTTATACGGGTCTGCGCTGGGTACACAGATCTAGTTACACTGCCCATGTTCTTCTGTTTTTTTAAAGAATTCTTCAAGCTTGTGCCCGGCAGAGACTTACTCTGGTCTCCATAGTTTACACGGGTCTGATTACATGACCCGTGTACTTTTGCTTCTTCTTTGGCTCTCTGGCTTTCTTCTGGCAGTAGGTTATATGGGTCTGTGGCTTTGCTTACACGACCCATGTAATATGTATCAGCAGCTTTTCTCAATCTTTTGGACTTTCCAAGTTTCCTTCCGCACTCCTAAGCCTTGGGACTTCACCCAAATACCTTAAATGATGCAGAAAACATGGAATTTAGAGCTTGGCAATGGAATTTACAGAAGTTAATGAATTGAATGGTTATGCATGAGATTACCATTCTAAATGCTATGAAATATTATACAAATGTACTTAAAAACATCTATATAATATAAGTGCATCACATATCCATCTCATTTTTTTCATATATCACATCATATTATGATTGCTCATATAAAATTCAAGTAATATATTTCATTCATTCATATAAAATAATGTACAATAATTAAAATTTACTATAAAATACCAAAATGAATTACATCTTTTGCTTTTGTACAATGAATAAAAAGTATAAAATCTAGACACACATGGGCCTTACCAAAAATAGATTGCTAAGGTGACTTCCACACTATGGCAGATCTAATAAAGTCCTATATGGGCATTGCTGCTGCTACTGCTGGTCTCCAGTGCCTACACGATGGAAAAACCAACGTGCTAAGCATAATGCTTAGTGGTGCATAAACTAAAGTAAAATAACTAAATAATTAAAGATAATTATTCCCTGTATAATTTCATAAAGAAATATAGATTTCATGAATTTTGAGTCATTTACATGTTTACTAAATTTTGGGAGCAAATAAATTTATCAGGATCTTTTCTGCTCACTTATTCCATATTCAGTTTTATTAAGTTCATATTAGTGCCTGAGTAACCTATAATATACTATAAAGATTGGATACATGGGAGTATACTAGTTAGACATCCGTATGTCTATCATGTATACATCTGTCATGTCAAGCACAAGGCTAGTGGGCAGGCATAAAGCTAGAAATCATATCAAACACAATGGTC